>NC_056735.1:1367758416-1367793416 GCF_019279795.1 Protopterus annectens | reverse complement strand
CTCTCTCACCCTTGGGTACAGTCATTACCACTTCATCCAATTCACTCCAAAATTTTGCTTTCTCATCCATTGCACACCCAACTTGTGGAGCATATGCACTAACAACATTCATCATTACACCATCAATTTCCAGCTTCATAAGCATCACTCTATCCGACACTCTTTTCTCCTCCAAAACACTCTCAGCATACTGTTCCTTCAGCATAACTCCTATGCCATTTCTCCTCCCATCCCCACCATGATAAAACAATTTGAGCCCACCTCCGATACACCTAGCCTTACTCCCCTTCCATCTGGTCTCTTGCACACACAATATACCAACCTTCCTTCTGTCCATCATATTTTTATTTTTTTATTTTTATTTAACATTTGTTGACCGGGAATGTCCGACTAGGTTCCACAGAGCCTGTTTTCAGCGGAGGCCCGGGGAGAAACGCTCCAGATGCATGTCTTTGGAATGTGGGAGGAAACCGGAGTACCCGGAGGAAACCCACGCGAACACAGGGAGAACATGCAAACTCCACACAGAAGGCACCCCAGCCGAGAATCGAACCGGAGAACCTCTTGCTGTGAGGCGACAACGTTAACCGCTGCACCACTGTGCCGCCCATATCAGCTAGCTCTCTCCCTATACCAGTCATACTGCCAACATTCAAAGTTCTGACCCTCTCTACCACAGTCCTAGACTTTCTCCTCTCTTCCTGCCTTTGGCCATGTCTTCCACCTCTTCTCCTCCTTCAGCCAACAGTAGCCCAACTTCCGCCAGCACCCTGTAGGCTAACAGTACTGGTGGCGGTCATTGTTAACCCGGGCATCGACCGATCCGGTATAAAAACATTTCTTGGTGTCTGCATGAAATGTTTTGGTGAAGTTTTACACCGGATGCCCTTCCTGACTCAACCCTCCCGATTTATCCGGGCTTGGGACCGGCACAAAGAAATGCACTGGCTTGTGCATCCCCAGTGGTTGGGTTTTATACATATATATATATATATATATATATATATGTATAGATATATATATATATATGTAGATATATATATATATATGTGTGTGTGTGTGTGTGTGTGTGTGTGTGTATATATATATATATATATATATATATATATATATAAGTATGTATATATTATGTGTATGTGTATATATATATATATATATATATATATATATATTTATAGGGTCTATATAAGATTGTCGAAGTTTTAATACTTCGAATCACTAAAGATCAAACTTTAGTGACTGAAGTACTAAAACTTCAAATTATTATAAAACTATTTTTAAAACAAAAAAGTACAACCTAAAGGCTGTAAGCAGGGGGCAAGCCACCTTGCAACCCCCACACCTCCCGCTACTTAAATATACCAACTCTGATATCACACTTCAGTGCAGTACAGTGCGGAAATGGAAGATTTCCATTTTCTACACTGTAGCGCAATCTCGGAGTCGGTATATTTAAAGAGCAGGGAGTGTGGGGGTGTAGGGGGGCTTGCCCCCCTGCTTACACCCGTTTTTGTTTGTTTTAAAAATAGTTTTATAATAATTCGAAGTTTTAGTACCTTGATCACTAAAGTTCGATCTTTAGTGATTTGAAGTATTAAAACTTTGACAACCTGATATTGACCCATATGTATATACATATATATATATATATATATATATATATATATATTTTATATATATATATATATATATATATATATATATATATATATATATATATATATATATATATATATATATATATACATATATAATCTATATATATATATATATATATATATATATGGGTCACCTTCAAAACATCTAAAACCCATAACATCTAATTTCATAACATTGAATTTCATAGCATCTAACACAAGAAATGACATGAAAATAACATCCCCTCCACATATAACGACACCAAACTACCAAACGCACTTTTTACTGTGTTTCTGCAGGGGAGGGGGCTTGATACAGTGGGGTTAGGAAATTAACTTTTTCCCACTGTAGTGCAAACTTGGAGTTGGTATGTTTAATTTATGGGGAGTGTCGAGGCAGAGCCCCCCACATGGGGGGTACAGGGGGGCTGCCCCCCCCTGCATAAACATAGTAAAAAGTGTGTTTGATAGTTTGGTGTCGTTATATGGGTTTTAGGTGTTTTGAAGTAGACCCATATATATATATATATATATATATATATATATATTTATATACATATATATATATATATATATATATATATATACATATATATATATATATATATATATATATATATATACACATACATACATATATATATATATATATATATATATATATATATATATATATATATATATATATATATATATATATATACACACACACACACACACACACACACACACACACACACACACACACACACACACACACACACACACACACACACACACACACACATATATATATATATATATATATATATATATATATATTTATATATAAAGTAATCTCTGACCCTGTTTTACACCCCACCTGTTAATTACAATTTCAGTATTTTCAGCCTTACCTAGTTCTTTCCCTCAACTCAATTTCTTTGAATTTCTAAACACTGATTACATGATCTGTTATCTATCTGACAAACCCACTAATACACCTGTTCATATGCTCAATGTTCAACATTTGCTAATGCATATGCATATATTATATTATAATGGTTATCTTTCCTTTCATATGAATGTAATCACATTTGCATAATGTATGTGTAATTGTTAATGTGTATTATATAATGTCTGTTCATGTATATTACTGAATGTACCATTAAAAATGTTTGTAATATGTTGGTGCTTTTCTTCCCTGGCCTTTGCTGAAAATGTTTTTTGACTAAATCTAGGTAGACAAATCCGATAAACTAAAGTAAAATAAAATAAGCAAATCTTTCTGAAATGGTTGTAATACCATTTTGCTCAAGGCCATCTTGTATTTAGAAACTGGCATCACTAATGCATCTGTATCGCATATGTGGCCACATTCTATTCCCAGTTTTGCACTGTAGTTATACACTGCATTGTTATGCCAGACCTCTGTGGTTCTGCAGCCTTTTATTTGTATTTTTTAAAACTGGTTCATGAATTCCGCCATGTTAAAGCGTGCTGCCTTGTTTTAAGCTGAGCTTCTTGTTTCTTACTAAGTGAGCACTCTCAACTCAAAAGGATGAAGAAGAGGGAGCCCGCCAACTTCCCTGCTGATCTTCATAGCAATTTACCAGGATATTTTTCAGAAGAATCCCAGATGGAGGTAATGGTAGATGAAAAGGTATTTGAGGCCAATTTCATGTGCAGACTGAAAACTGCTTTACCTGTGATAGATGATGCATTATCAGGACAGACCAAGCAATTTAGCATTACTTCAAGTATTGCTGAAATAAAAGATATATCAGAGAGAGAGAGAGAGAGAGAGAGAATCACGGCTGCACTCTACATCACTTTAAGTTAATTCCTTTTTTTTTTTCCTTTTAATTTTTCTGGGTTCCATCACTGATAACTGAGCTCATCCCTCCTAGTGTCCCAGTGAAACCATTCATTCCACAGAGTGAGAGCACTGTGGATTAATTATTCTTGATCAAGATTTGAATAAGCCCTACCCTGCCACTGTAGACTTGTTCATATCACCCAAAGGGTTAAGCATGCTGTGCAACATTACTACAGAAGTGGATACTTCCATGTCACATAATCAAAAGCCCTGCTCTGCCCTTACAAACTGCACCCTTCGTGTCATGTCCAAACTAGGTATTCAGCCACAGACAGAATTTTGAGTCATGTTCCTCGCCCCTTACCCTGAAGAGAGGCAATCAAGTTAAATCCTTTTCTAGCTCTCTTCTTCTAATCTAATTCAGGTAGGCTGAGTCATAGTCAGGCCTTTATCCCTGCATGCCAGTGATGTTGGCAGCAGTTTCAGTTAAATCCAGTAAACTTGGAGGAATTAGGATTTCAACTGAATAATCTTGAGCAACCATGAGCAAGAATGTAAGATGTGTAAAGAAACGTGCATCTACATGGAGTAAAGGGTTAAGAACTATAACTAAAGAATGGTAGGAGTTTCCTAAACTTGGGAGCAAATTCAAAACACTATTTATTTAAGTAATAATAGTGTTACTAAATAATACAGTGGAAGATGTTAGTGCCAAGTTCTAGAAAGTTCTCTGCAAAAAAAAAAATAAATAAATAAAACTAATTATCTCAATGTAGTTAGATATTCTTCAGATGCTGCATCAAAGTGCATATTTTAATTCAAAAGATCAGTAGGTAATGCTGTATTTCAGGAGTTCACTATTGCATTGAATCTGTGGGGCACTGGGGTCTCCACTTAGGAGGGCTGTTTCTTTCTGATGTCATATACTGGAAAGTTATTTAGAAAATGCATAAGGCCGATATAGAAAGTGTTGGCTTGCAAGATCTTCAAAATAGCTTTCATGTATATGGCAGGTCCCCAGTTTGAAGTGTGGGCAACTTATAGTAATATGGACCAAATTTGAAAGGAAACTGGAGTATATGGTATTTATTTGCTGTGAATAGTCTTTGTTATTGTTTTTCCCCCTGAATTTGGAGTATAAGTAATCCTCGTTTGTTCACCTCCTCCAAAAAGGTGAAGACACTTAATTTTCAAGGGCATTCAAAAAGAAAACTAAGAAATTAAATGAAAAGGAAAGAGAGAAAAAAGTGTAATCGTTTTAAAGAGTGTTTTTATGAGATAGTACTTATGAACACATTTTTGAGTGTATTTATTCTCTTTATTTTTGAAATTGTGCTGGAGACCGATAGTAAGTAATCAGATATATGTTTCTAGTTCACCTATATGTAATTCAGATGTAAATGGAAATAAATATAGGAATACAGCTACGTAAGATAACATTATGAATAACCAGACATGTTATACTTAAGACCAACATTAGAAAAATGGGGGGGACTCCAACATTTATTAAGTGTGGTTGACTTATTTCTTTCTAGGAAAACTAAATCAGCTGGATGTCCAAGACTTTTATCCTCCAAACTGTATTAAAGTATATGGAAATGGGAACATATCATAACAGCTGAGAAAACAAGGATAAAATGGATGATTTTTAAGAACTTTATAGATTGTTATTCTTCATCCATACTGAAATTATGATACTTATGGTTAGAAATAGTACATGTTTGATAAAAATGGTGAGACAGAGAGAAAGAGAGAGAAGGCAAGGGATACATACAATAGGAAGGATATCATATTTAAGATTTCATAATTATCATTTTAGGCAGTTGGTTCTGGCTTATACGACAGAAGGATTGTCTAGTTACTTAACACATGAAAAAAATGTTTTTGCATAAGAGAAAGTAATATGAAGAAAATATATTTGCTTAAAAGAAGATAATCTTTATAACATGTACATTACTATAAAACCAGGGACCAGAAAAATAAATGGCTCGTAGAAGAGCCAGATTGTAAAATGTCTTAACAGTGTTACAAACAATACCATAAAGATTAGGAAAGAGGAACACACGACCAAAGTGTGAAAGGCTTCATATAACTAAAGGAGTCAGAGAAATATGAATAAAAAATGTTTACAAGTTAACCAAAGTAAGCAGTGTTATGGTGTGCAGTCTTCAGTAGCTATGTCTAGGAACAAACCAAAGTTAAAAAAAATAGATATATAAAGGTCAGTATGAGTTTTGCCCAGATAGAAGACTGGAAGATACTAACCTGCATCTGCAAGGTAGGATGTTACTTTTGCATCCTGAAATTTTATGAAACTCAAGTTTTTTTAAATAGGAACTGCATATTTCAGGTCATGTCATAATGCAATTTTCCATTGCCTTGGTTTCCATTGGTAATGTACATCTTCTCTTGTGGTAATATTTAATGGAGAATGTACTTCTGTGCTTAGCTTAAGCACTATAATCATGCAGGGATGCCTTTTGTATCCTCACTATTCATTATTGCCAATACTTTCTTGTGACATAATGTAAAAAATGACTTACGAAACCAAATACTGGTGACACTTTTGCCAATACCATAACATATGTAGATATTTTGGTAGTCGTGTCTACCATTTCTCAAGATCTATATTTATTATTGAATAGGGTTTAGAAAAAACAGTGTATAATTATATTTAAAAGTAATTAATAAGTCTGAGATACTGGTAATGCAAGATGGGAATTCTTATTCTTCCAGAAGTATTCAGACAATTGCTGCGGTGCAGCAGTTTATATTTTATGTGTTTACTAAACAGCACAGTATTATCAGCGAGTGCAACTTATGATGCATAAGTGGAATTTACTCACAAGCAAATAATGCTCCATGATGCTAAATATTTCTCCTTACATGGTGCAGGAAATGTATTCAAAATGTTTCTTTTACCTTTTTCCTGTTTCCGCTGAGACAGTTGTTAATTTGACCTACAGACACATGGGCTAATCACTTTAAAATATTAATATGTTTTCTAAGTTCATATTGAGAGGGGGTTTTCCCCAGTTCCAATGAGAAATGTCACTGGTCTTAAAAAGCAACTGGGTTTAGTTATGCTTGATCTGAAATCATATTGGGTAGCCCAAGCATTTCTGAATCTGTTAACATGTCAATGTAGTTCTCTTGTTTTTTTGTGATATTTTGTGAAAGAACTTTGGTTTTCATGCTATACTAGCTGAGTGCCAACTATACAAAAACTTTCAATATAATGATGTGTTTTCTTTATGCATTTAAGCAACGCTTTCAGACATACAGTCCCATTTGTATATGTGAGCCTCAACTACAAGTACATCAGTTTTGCTGTATTATCAACTTTAGGATACATAAAGATACTTCTTTTACATAATTGGAATTAAAGAATAACTATAAATCTATTCTCAGTACTGCTGAATGTTAACTAAATGTCAGAATTGTGGTTTTATGGACATGATACCAAGTTACATAAAATGTGCTTAATCATATTTATGTAAATAAAAAAAAAGCTTTGGCAATAGTATATACAATGTTAAGGTTTCAACAACTTATAAATGAATGCCCTGGAATAAATCGCTGGATGGATGCATTACAAACAAATATTTCTATAGATAAGTGGTAGGAAATGTAAACAAATACTTATAAAAATTATAGACTATGCTGCAGTGAATCAATGCAGATGATTTTTTTTCCCATTAGTTTCCCTATATACATAGATTGGGGTTATCAATTTATAATGAATAATTGTTGCTTAAAAGCTCAAGCTGATCTTTTTCAGCATTAGTGAATAAGTGAGAGGAGGCTGGAATATACTGGATAAAACTGACAAAGGAACCCAAAGCAGACTCCAAAGAAAATTCTTCAGGTAGATGGCAAATGTTGGAGTTGTGATAGTGAAGAAAGAGATAACCAGGAGTGTAATGAGTTTGTAGACTTTAAAAATTCTGTACAGAGTACTCTGTGAGCAAATGGATGTAACTAAGGAAATTTTTTTTGTCTGGGATACAGATGTTATGCCCCTGCACTGGCCCAGTAATCAGGCAGCCTCAATCCTCACCACTAGCACCAGTGAGAGATGTGCACATTGGGAGGATGAGAAGTTTACACACACAGTAAAGTACAATTTTTCTTAAGAGCACACTGAGATCACAGTCACTCTGGGGCTGGTTTCTCCCTCTTTCTCCAGATCCCCAGTAAGACTCCCCACTGGCACAGCTGTAGGGTTAAGATCTCAGCCGAGTGGCCAAGCCAAAACCTCCAGCACCCTGTCTGTCCAATCAGTGCTTTGTGTTCCTGCCCGAGTAGCTCACACACACAAACACACACAGACACACACACACACACACACACACACACACACACACACACACACACACCACACACACACACACACACACACACACACACACACACACACACACACACACACTTTGATGTTGGATTTATATACTAACACACAAACACTTCTGGGGTAGGCTGGCACAGGTTCAGTAGCTATGCTCCCTTCTGCCCAGACTATGAGGTAGTACCATCTGTCACCAACCACTCTTATCAGTTACTTAAGGCCCTTACCAAGGGGTGCCCAGTCTTACTGTGTAATGTTACCATTATCCAAATGATGTGTGACCAAGACTTTTAAGGCTATTTAGGAGTGGCCTATACAGTGTCACCAAATACATATGCAAGTACTCGAAGAGCTTAAGTGTATCTAAACAATTCAGACACAATTAAAAGGTTTAAATACATTTAATAATAAATAGAGGAACTCAATACTCAGTAACTCAATACAGTGGCAACATATTTAAGAATCATAGGAAATATTTTAAAATAATATTGCAGAACAGTCACATAAATACAGAAAACATCTAAACTAATCTTACTATGTTTTTATCGATCTCTAAGAGAAATCACTGTAATCTAAGTCTTACTTACAGAGCAGCACACAGGCATAAGTGCTGGGTGAATGTTTCTAGGTCCAAAGACAAATACAAAATGCACAGACTCACTCTCTGAGATAGTTCTTAAATTGTAAGATGAGGAAAACACACAATCCGCTGGTCGGTACAATAAAGGTGTATCCTCCAAATGAACCACGCTCCAAAAAGTATTTCGTAACTGGATAGTAGCTTTAATAAACAAACAGACACCAACAGCACAAGGTATAACAACCATAGATTAAGCGCACTTTCGTCTCTGCGTAGGAGACTTCATCAGAATCAATAAAAACTGTTAATTGATGCATTTAAATACTTTTTGTTGAAAATTAAAAAGCACCAAGAACCGCACCTAAAGGGCTACTTTGAATATTCCAAAACTGCTTGTAAATACATTCGTAAAAATCATTCATGAAACAGCTAGTACTCAGTAAAAAATGAATGTTGTCAACATTACAATATAAAATATATTAAAAATGTTAAAAATACTCGAATATGCTGTATATTAAAATGTTAAAATATTAAAATATGTAAGGTACTGAAATTTTAACTATTAAATAAATAGAAATACAAGTACATAAATACATAAATCTATGCTGTAATCAGAAAAGGTCTACAAATATCTAAACTAAAAACTAATTTATCAAAACTCAAATGGAAATTTATTTGGAATTTAATACCAGTAAATCCCAAATAAATTTCCATTTGAGTTTTGATAAATTAGTTTTTAGTTTAGATATTTGCTTACAGCATAGATTTATGTATTTATGTACTTGTATTTCTATTTATTTAATAGTTAAAATGTCAGTACCTTACATATTTTGGTTTTACTTGTTCTTTGCTGTTTTAAAGTTAAATCTAAAATTAAAGTTTTCAAAGGAAAGAAGGAGCCTGAAGTTCGTGGATTTTATTGTCTATATATTTTATTATATTATTTTATATTTATTTTATTTATTTTATTTTTATTTATTTATATTTATATTTATTTTGTATTTAGTTGTATATTGCACGTGTGATTTTTCCCAAGTTCTTAGATTGATGTGGTTACTGATTTTGATTATTCTTGATAACACTGGTGATGTGCTCCTCATGTAAAAAGTTGGATGATATGCTTACTATTATTAGAAGTAAATCTAGACATTTCTGACAATATTGAACTTATGCAATTGGCATGGCTTGGAGAACTGTGGTTATGTATATTAATGACTGGACTGTTGAGATAAATAATGTTAGACAAAGAACAACTAAAACACATTTAGGAAATGACGTATCTACTGTCTGTAATGATCATTCAACCCCGATGAAACAAGACGATGCCCCTGACAGCTTTGGAATTCTGGATGGAAGTATTCATCAGTTTGAGGCTTCAGAGTGTTTAGAAGGAACAAAAAAGAAAGAAGGGAGCTCACAACAAATAAGGAAGAAAAAGAAACTGATAAATGTCTGTCAAGTAAAGAGAATGATTGCTAAAAAGGATGTTGCTTAGTTATGTAACACACAGGTTACAGGGAATGATAATATTTTTCTATCAGAAAACCTTCAGTCTACAGAAAAAAGGCATAATTTTTCCAAAAGAGAAGGTAGGAAAAAGAGGCAAGGGGCAGGTGAAAAGGAAAAAATCAAAACTGAATGTGGAAGGATTGGAGAACATTACTGTAAGAAAAAGAAGAGAAAGACAGATGTTGACAACAAGGCTCAAGCTGTGGGTGTACAAAGCCAGCTGGATGAGAGCTATATGCTTGCAAATTTAATATGCGATGAAAACATGAGATTAATATGACTAATGGTGATGAAGATAATTCCTTTATAAAAACTGATAGACCAGATATTACTGTATTAGAAGTTGAAGATTCTTCCAATCTAGTCAGAAAAGTTATTCTTGTAATTGGAGATTCTGTTATTAGAGGAACTGATACTTACATTTGCAGAGAAGATAATGAACATTAAAGTGTTATGCTTGCCAGAAGCAAAAATAGAAGAATGTCTTAATGTAAGAAAGTATGGCTCTGTTTTCACTCATGTCAGTAAACATGATTTTCATCCACAAGGACTCTCTGAGTGTTAGTAGGGAACTTACAGCCCTCTTAAATAGTATAGCTTGTACTGGTGTTAGGACATATTTTTCACAAATTATATGTAGAAAGGATAGTCAGGTCACTGTGAATGAAAAGATTTTTGGGGGTAAATAACCTACATGGCAAAAATGTCTTATTTTAAAAAAAATGGAAATGCATATAGTATCCATGCCTAGTTTTGGGCATGCATGTGTTCAGACAGGATAATGTGCATTTGTCAAGATTAGGGAAGAGAATTTTTGCAGCAGATATTTTGCAATATTTGACAAACACTAGGCAGGAATTTAGCCAGGTCGAAACTATAACAGTTGACAGATAGCAACATTTGATGCATCTCTGATGGTTGTTAATGCTAGGAGCATTAATAATAAAGCTTTTTTATTGGAAAATTTGTTATGTTTCCATAAGATTGATGTTGTCATTGTTTGTGAAACATGGATAAAGAGCAAAGATTGGAAACCACTTAGGTCAGGGTATAAATGTTTTCCTGTAATAGAGATTCTAACAGAAAAATCAAGTGGAGGTGTTATGATAGGGATTAAAGATAGTTATGAGACCTGTGATTATTACATGTTCAGTGATAGCACCAGTACTATAGAATGTGTAACTGTGACAATAAAGATGACCCTGGAACATATAACAGTTGTTGGAGTGTACAGACCACCAAAGTCAAGTGCTGATGAACTAGAGGAATTCATGCATTTCTCGCATGAAACAAAGGAGGGAAGAATATTAGCTGGGGCCTTAAATTTACCAGAAACAGATTGGAATAATATTGATTCAACAACATTAGTAAGGAAATTATTCAATATGTATGTTCAGGAACATCAGTTGCTTCAGATTGAAAAAAAAAAAAAACTACCAGAGAATGGAACATACTAGACATTGTTTGTGTTCCTAAAGAAATTACTATTACTTCAAGTCAAGTTTTACCACTGTTGATGTGCATTGATCATGGGGTTATAAAGGTTAATTTGTTGCTACATGTAGAGCAATGTGTGTGTATATATACCTTTAAGAAGCTATCTAAGGACTTGCACATGTATAAATACTGAGCATGTGCAAGCTAGACTGCCATTTTGTAGTTAGCTGTTGAGATGTAAGCATGTATGTATGTATGTATGTATGTATGTATGTATGCAAGGTCTGTCTGTTAACTAGTTTGTTCATATGTAATGATGCTGCTATCCATCCTGATGTGTTTCTATGTATTAAAGCATCTAAACGAAAACCCCAGCCTTCTTGTCATATGTGTTAAAGACGAACAAGTGACATGGTGCCAAAAGTGGCATGTCTAAAGGACATGCAGTCGGAAACAGCATATCTAAAGGGCATGAAGTTAGAGGCGGCATGGCTAAAATGACTAAAGGCACTTGCTTAGAGTTGGAGGAATATAGATGAGTGGATCATCCCTAAAATGTGCAAACTTCACAAAACAGGTCAGAAACGATTTTCAGGTATTAAAACTTGCTTAGCACTATTTCTTTTTGCATAATATGAAATGGGGCATACAAAACCTTCTAAAATGATATGTGTATAAACCGATATGTACGATATTGATAAAAATATTTGAATTACTACAGAAAATGTTTGAAATAAAGTCCGAATTGCATAAAATGAATAAAATAAGGGGAAACGACTGCATTTTTCAATACATGCTTTGTGAATGTGTATTTTTCATATTAAGCAAAGAGTCCAAATTATCAGAAGTGTATAAAGTGTTTGCATGTTTATGCAGTGTTACAGTAAAGCTGTTTCGCAAAGTACATTACAGAGCATATTTCGCAAAATAAAGTATTTCGAAGAGTTTATTGTGCATTTGAATGTTGTTGCAAGCTCACAGCACAGTTTGTTCTTACATAATTGCAAGGGCCATATTTTCAGTGTGTTTGTGTATACTTTGTGGGCATGGCAGATGGATTTTGAAAACCCAGTGCACTTGTGTTCGACAGTAATACTTCTGAGAACTGGAGAGTGTTTGAGCAAGAGCACGACATTTTCATACTGGCTGAGTTTTCTTATAAAGATGACCTTACAAAGGTATTTATTCTACTTAATTTAGCTGGGTCAGAAGCCATAGAAAGGGAACACTCATTTCTGTATGCACCTGCTGTCTATACTGGAGAGACGGATAACCGTCATATTGTTGTACCGGCTGGGTCAAGGGAGGACTCAGAGTGCTTAAAACATAAATTTAGAGAAATGTGTAACCCCCAGGCAAATATTACAATGGAAAGGCACTTATTTTACACAAAGGACCGAAAGCCTAGTGAAACTTTTGCAGTATATATAACTGACTTGAGAAATAAGACTAAATCATGCAGATTTGGTGATTTAAGGGATGAGTTGATAAAGGAAAGACGTGTGTGTGGTATTAAAGATGATGCTGTGAGAAAGATTTTGCCTCGTGACAGTGATTTAATTTTGAATAAGGGCATTGTGATTTGTCATATATACGAGCTCACAGAAAAGCACACAAATATGCTTACAAACGAGAACAGCTCTAGAAGGTACAGTGATAAAGCTCATGTTGATAGTATGCAGCACATGGTTAAGAGAAACAGGCCCAAGCACATGGCAGCAACTATAACCCCTGCAGCACTCACTGGTAAACCCCAGAACTTTCCAACAAATTCCAGAGTTTGCACAGTCTCAGTGAAGCACAAGTGTGAGTCAGCAAACTCAAAGTATGGGCACCATCCTAGTTTCATTGCCAACTGTCATAATTGTGGTGGAAGTCATGAATCTAAAAGGGAGACATATTTAGCTTTGGTCAACAATACCACAAATGTAATAAGTGGAATAATTTCAAAAGGTTTTATAAATCAAAAGGCCCACATTATTTTATTAAAAGGGAACATTTTAAGAAATGAGTTTGTCAGTTAGACAGTGACAGCCCTTCTCTTTATGTTAATGGTGTGTCAGTGCTTCATGAATCAGTTAATGCAGTAGATTTAAGGGCAAAGAATGAAGTATTTTGTACTGTATGGATAAATAGCAAACCCACAGAGCTCAAAGTTGACACAGGTTGCAAGTGTAATGTTATTTCAACAGAAACATTTGCTAGAGTGTGTAAAGGTGAAAGCCTTGATTTGGCAAGATGTGCGAAGCTTGTTGCTTATGGAGGTGAAGAAATTCAAACCGAAGGCTCAGTAGTGCTTTCATGTTACTCTGCTGGAAGAAGCTATGACTTATTATTTTATGTGGTCAAGAGGCATGTCCAGTCATTGTTAGGGCTCAGAGACAGTTTGAAAATGGGACTGCTTTCATTTAATAAGGAAGTCCACCAGATCAGCTTAAAAGACCACTACTCTAATTTCACCTAGTACATTTTTTCTACCTATGCTGATCTTTTCGATGGCAAACTAGGCAAACTTCCAGATGTGTATTCCATGAAGTTAGACCCAGAGGTCAGTCCAGTTATCAGGCCAACAAGTAACGTTCCAATAACCATGCAGGACAGAGTCAAAGCCGAGCTAGATAAAATGGTGCGGCAAGGTCTGATTTGTCCAGTTGAAACTCCAACTGAATAAGTATCTTCCATGATGGTAGCTCATAAGAAAAGCTCGGATGGCATCAGAATATGTATTGATCCACAAGATTTGAACAAAGCACTTAAAAGACCTCATCATCCAATGCACACAGTCAAAGAAGTTGCAGCCTTGATGCCAAATTCCACTATTTTTTCTGTCTTGGATGCAAAGAGTTCATTTTGGCAAATTCAGCTTGACAAGAAATCATCATTGCTCACTACTTTCGTACAGATTTTTTGAGAATGCCATTTGGGTCAATTCTGCAAGTGAAGTCTTTCAACAAGCAATGGAACAGATTTTTTCTGGGTATCCTTGTGCTGTCATAGTAAACATGCTGGTAGGAGGTAATGATGAAGCAGAACATGACAGCAACCTCAGAAAAGTTCTAGAAAGGGCACATCAAGTGAATCTTAAGCTCAACCCATGCAAATGCAAGTTCAGGTTACAAGAAGTTACTCATGTTGGTCATTTATTTATGAGTACAGGCTTACGACCAGACCCTTCAAAGCAAACAACTATTCTCAAGGTGCCAGTTCCAAACAATGTTCAAGCCCCACAACATTTTCTTGGCATGGTCAACTACCTAGGCAAGTTCATTGCAGACTTGAGCCAACTATTAGTGCCACTCAGTGAGCTGGCACATAAAGATGTATCCTGGTTCTAGTTACATCAACACTAAAGAGCATTTGCTGTCCTGAAACAGAGAATTTCAAGTCCACCAACTCTCAAATACTGTGATGTTCACAAACCAGTTATACTTTCCTGTGATGCTTTGAAATTTGGTCTTGGTGCTGGCATTCTACAAGAGGGTCAACCTGTTGTTTATGCATCGAGAACTCTTATGCAAACTGAGATGCAATATGCCCAGATTGAGAAAGAGCTTTTGGCAATTGTGTTTGCATGTTCGAAGTTCCATGATGTTTATGGTAGTGGTAGACCTATCCAGATCAAAACAGACTGCCAACCATTAGTCACTATCCTGAGAAAGCCTGTGCATTCATTCAGCTCCAGCCCAGCTGCAGTGCATGATGCTGAGATTGCAAACGTACAATTTCAGTCTTGTCTACAAGAAAGGCAATGTTCTTTATCTTGCTGATACATTGTTCAGATTGGCCAGAAATGCCACAGAACAGCACAAGAATGAGAATCTTGATTTTGAAGTCATGGAAGTAAGAATTTTTTCTTCCACACGTCTTGATGAATTGAGAGATCACACAGCCACAGATCCAGTTTTACAAAGACTCAACCACTTTATCAGTCAGGAATGCCTGTGAAAGCAATCATGTTTACCTCAAGACATGCAACCTTATTTTCCATACAGAGAAGAGATTTTGTCTGACAAAGGTGTCATTATGAAAGATCAAAAAGTAATAATTTCAAAGTCTTTGCAACAAGAATACATTACTGTCTTGCATCATGGTCACCAAGGAGTCGAATCTTCCAAAAGTAGGGCAAGAGAACTAGTGTTTTGGCCTTCTATGTCCAAGACATTGAGAGAGCACTTTCAAATTGTTCAGTGTGTAATAGTATAAAGCCACATCAACAGAAGGAACCACTTCAGCTAAACCAGATTCTGGAACTACCTTGGTTGTCAGTAGCCACTGATATTTTCAAATGGAATAGTCAACATTATTTGGTGTTAGTAGACTCTTACTCCAATTGGTTCGAGATTGACTTACTTCCTAGTGTAGCATTCAGTACTGTCATTACTAAGATGAAGTGTCATTTTGCAGTTCATGGTTGTCCAAACAAAGTTATTTCTGACAATAGCATGCAGTTTACAAGCCAACAGTTCAAAAAATTTGCTGAAGAATGGGACTTTACTCATGTCACAAGTAGTCCAGAGTACCTGCAATCAAATGGTTTGGCAGAACATGCAGTTCAAAGTGCAAAGCAATTACTAGAGAAGTCAAAATGGGACAATTGTAATGTTTTCCTAAATCTCTTGAATCTCAGAAATGTTCCTCATGATAAACATATATGGATACATACAGATACAGGATATGTGCCCACAGAATGGCGTACAGCAACAGTGGTCCCACTCCACAAAGGTGGAGCCTCTACGGACCCTGGAAACTATTGCCCCATAAGCCTGACTAGCTTAGTCTGCAAGGCTATGGAGAGGATCATCATGGAGCTCATAAACAAAGACATTAGGGACCTACAGACACTAGATCCTACCCAGTTCGGCTTTGTCAAGGGCAGATCCTGCCTTTTGAACCTGGTTGACTTCTTTGAAACAGTCACCAAGGCCATAGATGAAGGGAAGGTAGTCCACACAGCCTATCTGGACCTTGCAAAGGCATTTGATACAATACCCCACTCGGGCATCATAGATAAGCTATCCAGCTTAAATATAAACCCTTATGTCACAAGATGGGTCGCAAACTGGCTCAAAGACAGAACCCCACAGAGTGAGAGTTGCTGGAGCCATGTCAGACTCGAAACCGGTCACAAGTGGCATCCCACAGGGTTCTGTCCTGGGACCACTCTTGTTCGGTATATACTTTTCCGAGGTACAGGCAAACGTGGGAGGACTATGGCTGACCAAGTTCGCAGACGACTGCAAACTGGGCGCCATAATCAACTAACCAGCTGATACAAACATCCTTTAAAAAGGTCTCACAGAGACAGATAGCTGGTGCCAGCATCATGGTTTAAAGCTAAATGCCAAAAAATGTATAGTCATACCCTTTGGCAAAAACAATGTGCCCACAAATTACCACATAGGCGGAAACCCATTAAGTACAGAGAAAGTTATTAGGGACCCGGGGACCCAAGTTGATAGCAATCTCTCCTTTGAAAACCACATTGCCAAAGTGGTTAGAAAGACCTTCTACATAGCCCACCTCATCACGAAGGGTTTCACATCTAGATCAAGAGAGGTAATCATGCCCCTTTATTCATCCCTCATCAGGCCCATCATAGAATACAATGCCCATTTTGGGATGTACCTTACCCGACACCTGCAGCAATTAGAAAGACCCCAAAAGTATCTCACCAAGAGGATCAAGGGTCTCAAACAGATGCCATATGCTGCTCAGTTAAAAAAACTCCAGCTCTACTCAGTTGCATACCGCCTACTTCGAGGTGATCTATGCCTGACATACAAAGCTATGTCAAATCCAGAATTAATGGACATGCTCCACCTCAGTAAATCTAAATCCGTTAGAGCCACACGCTCGAGGGACTTGAACCTCAGCACAGAAATAAATAGAACTTGCTGGAGGGACAGGTTCATAACCCAGAGGCTCCCTTCGCTCTGGAATAGAATTCCAGTTCATGTGAGGCAGAGCACCTCACTGAATCTCTTCAAGAAGAATCTCGATAAGTGGATGGGGGATCGTAGGTTTGTCCCAGGGATTACTCCCGTGTCACTATTAGACAGAGGCACAGTAAACTAAACCTTAAAAAGGGCACAGTATACTCAAATCAAGGGGTGGCGTAAGCCATACAGAATCGGGCTAGGCTTATAATTGCCCCAGGGCAGATAGCCTAGTATGAACCTATGAACCTATGAACATCTTGGTTCACCTGCTCAGAGACTTCTGTCAAGACAAACCAGAAGCAAATTACTAATCGGTAGTCAATGGTTCCATGTGTCAAACACAACAGGTTAGTGAAAACCAATTGTTGAAGAAACACTTAACTCAGAAGTCCTACTGTGATAAAACCAGCAAACCGCTCAGTCATTTACAAGAAGGAGACGTGGTAAGGATGCAAACGTCCAAAGGTTATGATCGGATTGGTGTCATGAAGAGTATTGGTCCAGAGCTGAGATCATACATTGTAGAATCAGAAGGAGCAGTTTTTAGGTAGAATCAGAAACATTTGAGACCAATGTCCGTGCCTATACCACAGCACACAGCCTGTGAGAAAGACTCTTTATCTCAGAGTGAGTTGTCCGGTGTTCTGATTCCAGAGGAAGTTTCAGAGGACATTCCCATTCCTGTGATGAATCCAGAAGTTCCTGATACAAGTTGTGCACTGCAGACTGTCCCTGTTGCTAAATTTGGTCTAGATTGTTATGTTAAAAGATATGGTCACGTCTTTAAACCCTGTAGCAGATATGAAGCAACTTGGATATGAACATTGTGTTTTGTTTCTAATGTATGTAGTGATGCATGTCTGACTCTGATATTGTTTTTACAAAGGGCAGTCTTTTTAAGAGGGAGGATGTAGATCAATGTGTGTGTGTATACACCTTTAAGAAGCTATCAAAGGGCTTGCACAAGTGTATAAATACTGAGCACGTGCAAGCTAGACTGCCATTTTGTAGTTAGCTGTTGACATGTAAGCATTTATGCATGTAAGGTCTGTGTGTTAACTACTTTGTTCGCATTTGATGATATTGCTATCCATCCTGATGTGTTTCTATGTATTAAAGCATCTAAATGAAAACCCCAGCCTTAGAGACGAATGAGTGACACTGTACAATGCTGCCAAACTGAAATATAAACCAATGCAAAGAGGATTAAATTCAGATTATATGCAAGCAAAACAGTCACTATGTAAAACTAACTGGAGTGATGTGTTTAGTGGAGAAACTGCAGATGGAATGTGAAAAGTTTTGAAAGAGAAATTGTTTGAATGCAAAAAAAAAATGTTTAACATCAGGATTTAAGTATACAGCGTCAGGGGGGATATATTTCCATAGGAACAAGATACCTGATTAAGGTCAGAGACAAAAAAATATAAGAAATTGAAGAGAGGTCGAACTACAACGTTGAAAACTGAAAAAGCAAGCTGGACAAACAAATTAAGCATTGTGTGAGACACAATCAAGAAAAATTTGAAGAAGATTTATATAAAGATATTGAGCATAATAAAAACCTTTTTACATAAGATGTGGAAGGAGTAAAGGAATACACATTGATAAACTGTGAGTAGATTCTAAAATTTATTCTCAGACACAACATATTATAATTTACAAAACCTTATGCAAAACACTTTGGCTCCACAAAGGGGGTGATAAATTGCCCTAGTGACAGCCAGGTAATCGCCGAAACTGGAATCAAATTAGATTATATTGAAAAAGAATTATGCAAACTGGATCCAAAGACAGCACAGGGAGGATACAGAATTAGTAATAATGACCTGACAACACTTCAGCAGGAACTTACAGTACCATTATATCCATTATTTACTGGGTCATATAAATATGGGGAGATTCCTCAAATTTGGAGACATGAGCTTATTAAACCAGTCTTTAAGGGAGTGGGGAGTAGGACAAACCCAGAGTCATACAGACCCTTAAGTGTACTTTCACATTGTGGAAAAATAGTGGAAAAGGTAATATTGGATAAGTTATTGTCAGAATTGGATAGTTTGGGACTTGAAACCATATATCAGAATGGATATGTTATAAATAGACCTATTACCACCAGTAACATGATGTTCTGTAACAGTATAGTAACAGCTGTGAATGAAAAATTGGGGTCTATATTAGAGCACCGAGCATTTAAAATGTTGAGTGTTCTAATATCAACCCATTTTCAGCGAACGCTGAAAATATCGGAGAAACAGAAAACCTAATTTTTTCCTAGGGAAAGAATTTGGTTGTTCGTTTCTGTTGCTTCGGTATTTTCAGCGCTGTGGTGGAAAGTTATGGGTCGGGTTCAGGTAAGTGTGTGATTGTGAGGACGTGAGGGTTAGGGCGGGTTAAGTGAGTTAGGGTTAGGGTGCGGGTCAGATAAGTGTGCGACTGTGTGGATGTGAGGGTTAGGGCGGGGTAGGTGAGTTAGGGTTAGGGTGCGGGTGAGGTGACTGTGCAATAGTGATGGACCTTAGGGTTAGGGTTTGGGTTAAGGTAAGTGGATAGTTAGTGGTGTATGTATAGTTTAGTATAGGGTTAGGTGTAAGAGTTTAGGTGCATGTGTGTGGATTGCTGTTTGTTTGGTGTGCTTGTGTTGTGTGTATGTGTTTTGGAATAGCAAATTTTTTCCCCGAGGAAAAAATTTGCTGTTCTGAATGTTCGATGTTTAGTATTTTCGATTTGTAGGGTTCGATATTAGAACACTCAACATTTTGAATGTTCGATGTTCTAATATAGACCCTAAAAATTGTGCTGTGATGTAATTTATGTAGATTTAACTTCAGCATTTGACTGGGTCATACACAAAACACTGATCAATAAATTAGAACAACTAGGTATCAATGTACTCTTCATAAGATGGATAGCTGCATGACTTACAAATGGGACATGGCAAGTATCATACTGCAACTGGACAGGTGAAATCCTTGGTTACAGTCAGGGTGTCCCACAGGGCTCTGTCCTATGCCCTTACTTGTTTAGATTGTATCTTTCAGACCTAGCCTTTTCATCTGAGGTATTCTACAGTCTATATGGAGACAACCTGAAATTGGGTAAACTGATTGGATTCACTTTATAGTGTCGAAATACTGAAACATCGAAATTCAGTATCATGAAACTATAAAGTTGAATCTCCTAAACACCGACCATACACAAACTTGAAACCCACAACTGCGAATCTACAAATTCCCATCAAACACACATCACACATTACAAAACACATACATACAACAGCGTACATACCTCCCAACACTTCCCTACAAGAAACATAACACACACGCACACAACCAAACACATATACACACCTATGCTTAGTATATGCAGGGGGGCAACCCCCCCTGTACCCCTCCATGTGGGGGGTTGCACCCCCCCCACACACACACTCCTATATACTAACACAGAGGTCGCACAACACTCCAAAGCACACACAACCTAACATCGCACATTCCACAGACCCCCCGCACAAACACACATCACTTACACAGAAACACCAGCAGTCCCAACACTAACACATTCACACTGCAATTCTGACCGTGTGGGTTCTATCCCTGAGCCAGTTTGCAACCCATCTTGTGACATAGGGGTTGATATTTAAGCTGGTGAGCTTATTTATGATGCCCAAGTGGGGTATTGTGTCGAAGGCTTTTGTGAGGTCCAGGTAGGCTGTATGGACTACCTTCCCTTCATCTATGGCCTTGGTGACTATTTCAAAGAAGTCGACCAGGTTCAAGAGGCAAGATCTGCACTTAACAAAGCCGAATCAGGTAGGATCCAGTGTTTGGAGGTTCCCAATGTCTTTGTTTATGAGTTTCATGATGATATGCTCCATAGCTTTGCAGACCAGGCTAGTCAGGCTTATAGGGTGATAGTTTCTGGGGTCCGTTGTGGCACCACCTTTGTGGAGTGGGACCACTGTTGCTGTATGCCATTCCTTGTGTACATATCCTGTAGTAAGGCTGAGATTGAACAGTGACTTTATGTGAGGGTTCAGTTCTTCTTGGAGTTCGTGTAAGATGCAGCCCAGGACACCGTCCGGTCCCATTGATGCTGTGTTTTTTGCTTTGGAGAGGGCAGCTCTCACCTGTGCATCTGTGATGTCAGGGAGACTACACTCTGTTGGGATAGACAGTTGCTCTTTTGGGGGGGAAGGGGGGGAGTTTTCACTGAACCTGTCTGCCAGGATGTTGCCAATGTCTGTGGGTTCAGTGTATTTTTTGTCATTTTGAACTAACTCAGAGCATATCTGGGAGTTGCCACCCAGGTTCCTGACATAACTAAAGAAGGCCTTGTGATTATCTTTAGCGTCTTGTGCAATTTTTCTTTCGAAGCTGGCCTTAGATGATTTTATGAGGGGCCATAGTTTCTTGCTAGTACTGATCAGAGATGCCTTCACTTTTTCGGATTTTGCTCTATCATGTAGTAGCTTCCTCCTTCTGTTGTATAGCTTATTTATGGCTGGGGTCCACCAGACAGGTCTCCTGCCTTTGGAGGAGTGAGTCTTGGTTTTATTTGGGATAGCACGATCCATGCATTCCTGTAGGTGTCCATAGAATGCATTTGTAAAGGATTCTGCGGTTTGGGCCGTATTTTCCACTGGCCCGGGGGCTTTGAAGGATTCCACCTCGGTTTTCAGAAGTGTGGGGTGGGGATGGGATATGGATGTCCAGTGAGATTAATTTATGGTCAGATCTTACCAATGAGGGGTATATCTCTGGTATGGAACATAGAGTCCCCATGTTGGTGATGATCTGGTCCAATATGTTTTCCCCTCTTGTGGGAGTGGTGACTAGTTGTTCCATAGCATTTGAGTTTATAAATTCTAGGAACCATTGGGCGAGTGTGTTTGGGCTTGAGTAGTGCTCCCAGTCTATGTTTGGGTAGTTGAAGTCACCCAATATAATGGTGTTTCGAGAGACCTTCATATCCTCCACTGTTCTCAGGAAAGCCGAGTGGGGTTCCTGAATTTGGGAGGGTGGTCTGTAGCAGGCTACAAACGGAAAGGCAGTTTTGCCCACTGTTAGTTGCACATGGATAGTCCCCAGTGCTTCGTGCAGTGCCACTAACCTGGAGGTGTGGGTATCTTTGATGAATATGGATACTCCCCCTCCTTTTGTGGTTTGGTCCGAGTTTTGGGGCCGAAAAACATGGTATGAGGTATAACCTGGTAGTGCTGGGGTGCTCGCGCGAGCCTTGAACCAGGTTTCTAATACTGCACAGATATCGATATTCTCCATAATGAGGAGAGCCTTGAGTGTGTGCATGTTGAGGTTTAGACTTCTGGCATTGAGCAGCATTACCCTTAGTTTATTTTTCTTTGTGTTGTCTATGGAGGTGGGTTTGTCTTTTGAGCCTTGCCTAAAAAAGGCACAATGGGGGTGGCAAGAGCCTTAGCCAGTATTCAAAAGCCCAGGGGTGACAGGTGCAAGCCATCCCTAGCGAAGCAACGTGGCTTGTAGAGCATGTATTCCCAGGCTGACAGACACTGGATCCCCTTTGAATGACACCAATACTTTAGCCAATTGCTAAAATTGATCTTTATACTGTGGCATTATTCTTGGTGAGGGTAAGATGCTACTCAAGGTCAGGGTCATACCGGCCTGGGCTACTTGATCAGAGAGCTCCTGTATGTCTCTTTTCATGTAGTCCAGGGAGGTACGTCTCAGGTCATTCACACCAGCATGGACAATGATGGAGTCATATTTGTACTTGCTTTGGAGTGACCTGAGTGCTTGTGTTATGTGGTGGATCCTGGCACGCAACAGGCAGCTTACAGTGACCTTCTCCTTGTGCAGCATAGTGAGTGGGACGTCAGTGTGTCTGACAATAGAGTCACCTATTACAAGTGTATTAGGTGTGTTGTTTAGCCTTAAGGGCTGTGACTGTGTGGCACACTGACTTTGTGAACTATGTGATACGTGGTATTGTTGTGGGGTAGCGGTTGCTTAGATGTCTGCTTTGGAGGTCTCTGCTGCTTGGGCAGATTTTTATTTAGAGCCTCCGAGTATGTCTTTGTGTGTTTATCCCTCCAGGGTCAGATAGGCTGCTCAAAGCTCCCTACTCTCACTGGTGAACAGAGAAGCTTCCTCCTATCCAAGTAAGGATATGGGCAACACAGGAAACTATACCACAGTCCGGAATTCAGCAAAACCTGAAGTCTGGATTAATCTAGGTGGGAAAAGAGAATTTTTTTTTTTCAAGAAACAGCAGAAAAACACACAGAAAACATTGTAAAAGCTATAAACAGGCTAGCGCACTTTAGTGTGTAGCCTACAACAGTTATACAATACAAAAACGACTTAAATTGATATAAAACAAGTGCAAAAACTGTAAAAAGCAGAAGGCAAATGCAATTTAAACTTTTTAAAGCACAGATCAGTTAGAAATTTTCTTTTTAGGTGGGAAAAGGCAGTCGGAGCAAAAAGCAGAGAAAAAAATACTTAAATCTGGAAAAGTCTCTCTTGGGTCTCTCTGTTGCCTGTATCACCACGAGGAGCTGTGCGGAGTTCTGTACTGGCGCAAAACCATGCAAATGCGGGTTTTAAAGCAGGTGAACTGAAAGAGATAGGAATTGACCCAAAACGGCCAATAAGCTACAAGTTTCAGGGCTGAGACCACTCCTCCAGGGACAGATAGGCTGCTCAAAGCTCCCCACTCCAAGTAAGGATATGGGCAACAC
Organism: Protopterus annectens; assembly: GCF_019279795.1. Classification (NCBI taxonomy): domain Eukaryota; kingdom Metazoa; phylum Chordata; order Ceratodontiformes; family Protopteridae; genus Protopterus; species Protopterus annectens. The sequence continues at coordinate 1,367,769,447 of NC_056735.1, read as the reverse complement.
AGGAAACTATACCACACTCCGGAATTTAGCAAAACCTGAAATCTGGACTAATCCAGTTCAGCAAAGGCAGGAAAAGAGAATATATTTTTTTTTTTTTTTTTTCAGGAAACCGCAGAAAAAAACACAAAAAACACTGTAAATGCTATAAACAGGCTAGCGCACTTTGGTGTGTAGCCTACAACAGATATACAATACAAAAATGACTTAAATTGATATAAAACAAATGCGAAAACATTTAAGGCATTAATCCATTCACCTATGCAAAAATAAGTAAAACGTTTCAATTCTACATATGATACACTCAGTGCACTTTTATGCCCCATCCCCCACCCCATCAACCCAAGAATACAGCATATTAACTTAAACTTGGTTTTGTCAAGCCTTTCTTCTTTTTACATTGTAATGCCTATATTTCTTTAAAACTAAAAAAGTACTTGTTTACTTAATATTTTATCACAAACAGCAATCACTGAAAAGATTCACCTTCATTCTCACCTTTAAGATACCTTTGACTACATACTGTACAATTTTGCTTTACTGTAAAACATGCAGTTTATATCATGCAATGTTTTATATAGACACCACTGAAAACAAATGTTTTTTACTTATACAACAACAAGTTTTTTTTTTTGTTTGTTTTTTCAGGAAACATCAGAAAAACACACAGAAAACACTGTAAATGCAATAAACAGGCTAGCGCACTTTAGTGTGTAGCCTATAACAGTTATACAGTACAAAAATGACTTAAATTGATATAAAACAAGTGCAAAAATTGTAAAAAGCAGAAGGCAAATGCAATTTAAACTTTTTAAAGCACAGATCAGTTAGAAATTCGCTTTTTAGGCGGGAAAAGGCAGTCAGAGCAAAAAAACTGAGAAAAAAATACTTAAATCTGGAAAAGTCTCTCTTGGGTCTCTCTGTTGCCTGTATCACTCTGCAGGACACCACAAGGAGTTGTATACAATAACAAACTTTTTAAATCACAGATTCGCTAAAAAAACTGGCGTTTTAGGCGGAATTAGTTAAGACAGCAAGAAAAGCAGAAAAGTGATACTTAATCACTCCAAAGTTACTCTTTTTTCTCTCTGCTGCTGTAGACTCTGCAGAACACCTGGAAGGCACTTGCTGAGCGGAATACAAGCGTAAAAACTGTGCAAATGAGGTTTTTATAGCAGGGGAAGTGAAAGAGATAGAAATTAGCCCAAAATGGGCAATAAACTACTAATTTCTGAACTGAAACCACTCCTCCAGGGACAGATAGGCTGCTCAAAGCTCCCCTCTCTCACAGGTGAACAGAGAAACTTCCTTCTATCCAAGTAAAGTATGGCAACACAGAAACTTGTAACACAGCCCTGGATTCAGCAATAACATGAAAACTGGACTATACTAGTTCAGATAGGCGAGAAAAGAGTATATATATTTTTTTCCAGAAAATAGAGCAGATACAATCAAAACAACACTTTACCCAATTAACCAGATAAAAAGCTTGAAACTGAGCCCTGTTTCAGCAGTCTTCAATCAGACAAGTTCTAACTGCACAGTCCTGTCACTAGGGTACAGAGAAACCTTCTCCAAAAAAGATGGCCTGGATCAGTGCACAAGTTATACAAAAAAAGATAGATCCAGCCGGCCTGAATCTAGTCTATGCTACAGCAAACAAGGCGTACCGATTTCAGAAAGAAGCAGTTCAAGTAAGCATGCGCAATAAGCCTTTTTACCAGAAATTCCCAGCTCAGAAGGGCAGAATTTAGCCTCTCTTCCCACAAGAGTGCAGACCACAAACCTTCTTAATGTAAAATAACTGGCCTGAAGCCCAAGTCCTTAACCCAGAACTAATACACTTTTAGAATAACAGACACTGAGCCTTCAATCAGCAGTTCCCAACTTAGAAGGATGTACGCTACCTGTCCTGCCACAACAGTGCAGACCACAAACCTTCTTAATGTAAAACAACTGGTTTGAAGCACAAGTGCTTAAACCAAGGGCCTTAGAATAACAGTTACAATTTAATCAGGCTACTAACAAGCAGAAATAAGGCAGCAGAATAAATTCAATTAAGTACTTTTAAAAAGAGGCAAAAGCAAAATAAGGTAATAAAGTAGGAAGAAACACAAATACAGTAAGGCAGATGAAGTGCAATTTTTTTTTTGAGATGGAAAAAACAGAGCAATTAAGATACTATAGGGGAATGCCCTTCCCAGGTGCTCTCTCTGTACACCACAGAGGAAATGGGACTGGTAGGAGTATCCAAAATCAAAATATGATCTCACTGTACTCAGTTGAGTAAGCACATGAGATGGGTCCAGGAGGAGTGTGCAAAAAGAGATTTACAGCAGGGGTGGGCAATTCCAAAGCCACCAAGATTAACACCACAACAAGAAACAGGGAGGGGGGTGGGGAACTAACTACAGAGAGACAGAGACACAATATTTACTGAATCCAAGACATACAATATTTACTCACTCAAATCTTAAATAAGTGCAGAAAAATATACTTAAATCAGCTTGTGTCCAGTTGATATATGCAGATAAGTCTCAGTAGCCAGCAACTCGATTTAAAATGATTACTAGAAATGTAACCAACACAGATTTTAATGCTAGCAGAAACCCCCAAGTTAACTAATACTAACAAAGGAATTTCAAAGCAGTCTAACAACTTTCAGTGAGTTCAGATGGCTAACTGCAGAGATTCAGAGACACAATATTTACTGAATCCAAGACACACAATATTTACTCACTCAAATCTTAAAGTGCAGAAAAATATACTTAACTCAGCTTGTGTCCAGTTGATATATGCAGACAAGTCTCAGTAGCCAGCAACTCGATTTAAAATGATTGTGTAGTAGACTACTAAATTACATTAAAGCAAGTACTAGTTTATATATTTTTAAGAACAAACCTGGACACTGTTATGGGAACTAGTGTTCTGGTATATTGGCAGGCTAGAAGGGCATTAATGCCCATGTGTGAATATTTGTATGTATTTGTACATATGTATGCTGAAGCGCATGTTATAGTCTGTGCTCCCACTTATACTGATTGCTGTTTGTTTTTTTCTTATCTCTGTTCTACTCCCACATTTAAAAAAACAGCTTGTATGCTTTCAGAAAAGATTAACTTTTAGCCTTAAGAAAAAGTGCCCTGGCTATCTTTAAGTAAAACTAATTGTACCACTGTTCTTTTAAATGTTTTGAAGGATTAATGCTGCTAGGGAAGCTGCTACCTCTTATTTACTTCCAATAATTTCAAACTTTTTTTTTACTGGTTTACTTGCCCTTTAAATTTTGCATTTCCCTCAGCAAACCATGTTCAGAGCACTTAAGAGTGAGTGTACCTGCAGGTATCTTATTTCCACGGTAACATAAAGACATAATATAGAACTACCTTCAGCTGTAGACTTCTTATATCCTACTGAATATTTATTAAAGGGGAAAAAAAACAAGTTAATGCCATTGCATATGCAAGAAATTTAATAATTCTCATGGCATTCATCATTCTGTCTTATTTTTCAAACCTACTTACTTACAAAAAATAGTTGCTTTTAGATTAAACCAAAGGCATTAATCCATTCACCTATGCAAAAATAAGTAAAACATTTCAATTCTACATATGATACAGTCAGTGCACTTTTATGCCCCATCCCCCAACCCATCAACCCAAGAATACAGCATATTAACTTAAACTTGGTTTTGTCAAGCCTTTCTTCTTTTTACATTGTAATGCCTATATTTCTTTAAAACTAAAAAAGTACTTGTTTACTTAATATTTTATCACAAACAACAATCACTGAAAATATTCACCTTCATTCCCACATTTAAGATACCTTTGACTACATACTATACAATTTTGCTTTACTGTATAACATGCAGTTTATATCATGCAATGTTTTATATAAACACCACTGAAAACAAATGTTTTTTACTTATACATTTTCCATGTAGTGTCTTTCTAAACTTTAATGACATATAAACATTAATGACATAAAGTGGGGTATATGCTTGACATTCCACATAAAGTCAACAAATGTTCATTCTTTCTCAGCCACTTTTTTTTGCATAGCCATATTTCATAAATGTGATTGATACTTTATATTCTCACATTTATTCACTAATTTCAGTGTTGCTGGTCTTCTTGTTCATCTGCGTCTTCCAACACCAGACTTTGGTTCAAGTCCAAGGTACTTCCAATTCTTCTAGTCATCTCCTGTGTTTTTTTTTTTTCATCTCTCAAGCATTTTCCTTTTGAACATTTTAAAAGGTTTCACTGGCAAAGTCTGTCTATGAGCTTTATTGTCAGAAGAATGAGAAACAGAGTCTCCTTCTGTTTGATGGCTCACATTTTATTGAATAAACATTTATATTTCATTTTTAGACTGTTCTGCATCAAAAATGTGCTTTTGATCCTCTAGGAAAAAATATTCTTAAGAGCTGAATACAGCAGCTTGAATCTCATATCTGCCTCTCAACATTCCCTCATTGCTGGGATAAATTTGCTTCTCTTCTGCCTGGTGTACAGTGAATAATCATTTTCCAGAAACACTCTACTATCTCCAGTTTATAATTCTTTGCCCTTCTGCCACAGGTTTGTCAGGAGCAGCTTTTTCTGCTGGAATGGTTGCGTCTTTGCAAATACAGGTCATGGCTGCTTTCTCATGGCCAGGTTGGGAGCATACACTTGATGTGTTCTTTCCATTAACAAATCCTGCTGTGGAATAGCAGTCCAGCTGCTTATTTGTGTTTTCATAAAATTAATACATTCTGTTCCTTCCAGTTTCTCTGGTACAGCAGAAAACCTCAGGTTTTCTTTGTGTGCTCTATCCTCTTAACTCTGACATTTTTTGAAAAAGTTGTTCTTGAGAAGTCTGATACTCAGCCAACTTTTTCTTTATTTCAACCTCTGATTTTTGCAGTTGTATCAGTTCATCTGAATAGCTAGTTAGAACAGTTTCTGGGGGGGGGGGGTTCAGCTTTTTGTTATTTGAGTTGATATACTCCTTCAGTGTTTTATTGTAACCAGCTCTGAGCACTTTTGATTTATTTTTAGTCTAAATTGTTAGAATAAATTTCTTACACCAAAGCTGGAGCTTGAAATGGTTTTTGCTGAACAGCTGCAGGATTCTTTCCAGTCAATGTTTTCTCTTCACATTTTATAGTTGACTTTCTTTCTATTTCTTCTATGTTGGCATCCAGGCAGTGTACTTACTAGCTGCTAACTGAATTTTACTGAAGCTGTCGGAATTACTAGCTTCTTATTTATTTATTTTTTCTCAATAGGAGAACTAAAGTTAGGCTGTTGGTTAGTGTACAGCCATCTTGGAAATCCTTACAAAAGACAGTCTTATCTTCTGATGAAAATGCCTTGACGGTGACTAGGAAAATTTTTGGCATGTCTCATCTAATGCTAGAATTAGTATCAAGATAATCCATATTAATATTTATTTCCCTATATGTAACATTGATTTAGTTAGTTATAATAGTGCAAATGTTTGTAGTTACCTAACAAAACACATTAAACAAAGAAAGCTCAAGTTCTCTCACTAAGAAAAGAGTGGAAGTTCAATGTTTAAACTACATGGGTTAAGGGATTCCTGACCATATTCAGTGTTGTATAAGCTCCTAACATGTGGTCTGTGTCTGGTCTTTAAGGCACTGTCAAACCTCTGTTTTGTTTTGTTAAAGCTCTGTGTCTGGAGCATATGATGTATGGGGTAAGCAGTGGATCAGCTAACTTGATACCAAAGCTAAATCTAAACATGAAAAAGAGTGATTTGTTTGGCACAGCACCTACCTGATTATGGAATAAGCAACCACTCAGTTTTAAACAATGCACATCTTTGTATACTTTTAAGACATTACCAGGTGATTTTATGAAGAATGAGAAATACAGACATGGGTTATAAAAGTCAGTCTTTTGGAATCCCCTTAAAGTCAGTAGATTTCACGTAGATATTAAAATATACAACCTTTATTTAAGATTTAAATCCGCTGTGGGGCAGCGGTAGCATTGTTGCCTCACAGCAAGAGGTCCTCCTGTTCGATTCTTGGCTGGAGTGCCGGGAGTGCCTTCTGTGTGGAGTCTGCATGTCCTCCCCGCAGTTGAGTGGGCGTTCGAAAGACATGCGTAAATGGGCATGCCTTCATTGAAGGTTGAACGTCGAGCTGGCACGTCAGCGTTCGTGAAAACCTACTGCCAATCATTAGCAGACTGGAGTTCTGCTGTGGCGACCCCTAACTGGGAAAAGCCAAAAGACAAACAAACATTTAAGATTTCCTTAAGATTTATTAAGATAACAGATCAGCCATTAAAATATTCAAAGTAATTCTTATTTCTTTGGATGAAAAGCCATTTAAGGAGGCCTGTTTTTTAAAGACCAGCAGGAATCAACACCCCTCTGCTCCATCTCTCACCAGGGACAAAGCAGTAGCAATAATACCAAACTGGCTCCTAAGAAGCAATTTCCTAGCTTTCCAGTGATTCGTAGTCTGTTTGAAGACTATGAAATAACATCCCTTCACTCCTTTTCTCACTGAAACTAATCTAAAACTGATCTCTGAGAAGCAGTTCCCAGGCTCACTAGTGACTGGTAGTCTAGTCCTGGATTTTACAGATTTTAAAAGTCAAATGGTTAAAAAGGATTGATACTCTGAATATTGTAGTGCATACTGAGTGATGTGCCTAACTCAAGCTGAATGGGAGCGCCTTCCCAGTTAATATTTTAGTTTCCCAGTAGAAAGAGCAGATGACATGAAACTGGGAGGAGCTTCAAAAGTTAGATTTCCAGTAGGAATGGGCAACTCAGTATCCACCAAGATTAAAAGGACAACAGGGACTTGGCAGGAGGATGGGAAAAATCCATTGCTGTCACACACTAGCATTAGTCTTATAGCACTTGTATCTAAATAAGATAGTAGCTAAATATTTGCAGCTAAATAAGAAATCCTATTTCACAGATGTTCCCACTTATTAACTACATTGAATTCTTTTTCAGTCAATGAATGGAAAATGAAATATTTCTAACTGAACCTAACCAAGAGCTTTAAAAATTCTAAGAAAAAATAAACTTTTGAGGTAAAATAAACAACTGTAATATAATAAAAAACATATTAGAATTATCCAAAGCTTAAATTAAGAAATCCAATCCAAAATCCAGTTTAGACACAGCGCTCGCAGATAAATAAAAATGCAGCTAAAAAGAGCTCTTTCAAATTATGCAGCAAAGGGGGAGGTGGGAGCATGGACAATGAAACCAATCATCTTGTCACAGCATCACTTGCAGGATGCATGCAGGTTGCTTCAACAGTCCATTTAGGTGACACTTCCTTTTCAGATATTGCAAGTGATATGACCAGTGAGACTTGGCTAAAAACAGGGTATACTGCTCCATTATCTGGGACAGTAGACCATATGTTTTTGACCTACCCCATTGAATGAACCATTAGAAAAGAAACTCCATAAATGAATGTCACAGTTTTGGTAGCAGCTCTATGGCAGACCCTTATGCCTCAGAGTTCAGAAGTCCATCCCCAGTCAAGAAGTCAAAAGTAAATGACCTGTATGGGAAAGTGGGTGCTCATGTCCTCCTCCTTAACTGTGGTGGTATCAAATAGTATGACCCATGTTTTACTTCCATTGAGACATTTTATGTAAATTACATCATATAACTGAGGGACTACTCTCAGCTAGAGTGTCTTCTGCGTGGAGACATGTGTGAATGGGCGTACCTTCGTTGAAGGTTGTGCATCAGGGCTGGCAACTCAGCACGTAAAAATCTACTGCCAATCATTAGCGGACCGCAGTTCTGCTGTGGCGACCCCTAACCAGGAAAAGCAGAAAGACACAACAACAACAACTGAGGGACTACTTGACTGATTCGTAAAAAAATGATTAAGACACAGGCTTCTGCATCTATTATGCTTTACAATCCTATGGTCTACATAACATGTAACAATGTGGAAAAGAAGGGCCAAGTAGTAGGAACCAGTAGAAAATACCAAGATGAATTTCCTAGATGGTCCTTTCAAGTACCCACTGCTGACTAGAGCAGAAAAAATTAACATCTGAAGGAGAATCAGAAAAAAAAGCTAACCATTGCAGCTGTATAGGTGTATTTTCACCCTCCAAAATTCATTAGTTCAAAGACATAGAGGGGTCATTATCAAACATATCTCCAGTTCAGCCTATAGCAGCAAGAAACAGAGGAAATGTAAGGAACCTTTGCAAACATACCTGAACAAGGCCAATTACTTAGAGGCAGCCAACCTTGTGCTCCTGACCTGTAATTCTAATTTTAGGCCATCTTTCCACATATTTAAGATAGTAATAAACTTATAACTGGGTCCTATTGCAGAAGCTAATTGGACACAAAACTTCATTATGTTCTGATCGTGAAAATGCCTGATTCTCAAAATAATCTCACCTCATCACCTCATTTATGCATAAGGACTCTAATTTATACTTGACTTTTCTTCCAGATTTAAACATAGTTTAATTTCAACCTCTCTCTAGCCCCTTTACTATACCTCCCTGTACTGAAGACATCACTAGACACACACACACACACACACACACACACACACACACACACACACACACACACACACACACACACACACACACACAGTTCAGTTACCAGCCTCAAATGCATATTGTAATGTGCTGAATAATATTCTAGCCTTTGAACAAAGAAAACTAAACAACCCATTGTACCTCACCAGGCAGAATCCTAGCCATTGGCTACTACTTCCCCTGTCATTGCTAATAAATCATTTCCTGTCCACTGGACTCCTCCTAAATTACTTTGTAAATAACAGCTCATTACAGTGCATTACTGGAGATGCTTCAGAGAACCTTGACATTCTCGCAGTTATGTACTTTTGATCATCGTTTAATTGCCAGTGTATGAATAAACTGCACCAGAGAAGTGTACATCACCCTTTACTTGGCTTCCTTTCAGAAGTTCAGCTCCAGTTTGGACATTTTCAGTTTGATCCTGCTAGCTGGGGTTTAGCTGTGTTTCCTCAAAGGTGTCTTTGCTTAGTATGTTTTTTTTTCTTGATGTCATAGACTGCATTGCCTTCCCTGGGGTCAATGTTACTCGGAAGTAAGCAAAACAGAACTACATACTGTAAAGTGCATTTCTATTTGTCTTTGAACTGGTACAGTCTCAGAGTTTGTAGATATACTGAGGTGGGTGTTAGAGTGACCGCTTCTATATGGGAGTTGCAGGAGTAGCTTGCCCCCTTGAAAAAAATGTTTCTAATATATTTTTCAGTGAAATTATACATGTAATACTTTATACATATTATAGTTATCTTGTTGGGCAAGTTCTATGTTTGGTGTATTTCATTTTAGCCCCTTGTTAGTTTGAATTTGTTTAAGCTATTTGATTTATGGGCTGGCTTTCATTCGCTTTAATATTGCCCTAGAGTTTATTTTCATGAAGCCGGAGTTTGACTTATATGAAAAGCTCTTTACTTAACCTGAATCTTAGAGCTAATGGAACTGAAAGTGGACATTAGTCAGTATTGTTAATGTGCCGCCACCTTAGGTCTGGTCTTAGAGTACCCTATTCTGTGTCAGTCTTTGTTGTAATCATCAGGCAGCAGTGCAGGACACTTGCAGTCAAGCTGCATCATGGCTGCTTATCCAGAAGCAAGAAGCGCCCTATCTTCTTAAGAAATATGCCTCTCTCTCTTTCTTTCTTTTTCTGTCTTTCCACTTTTGACAAATGAGTTCCTTCCTCTCTTGATACGAGAAAGAGATAGCCACTGTGTCCCGACCATTCATAATGGTGCTCAAGTGTTTTCTAAAATCTTATAATAGTCCAGAATGGACCTCCTGCACAAGCTGTCCATTCTATTTGCGTGTCAGAACATTACAATTAAAATTCTAAACTTTCAGCCCTCAGTGACCCAGTAGAGACATTTTGTACTACCTTTCAGCAAAAGCATACCTAAAAATATATGTTAAGGATGTTAAATTTAAGTTGGGGGATATCTGACATTCAGGAAGTGGAGACTTAGGGTCTGTATTAGAATATCGAAAGATGTAAACACCGAATGTTTAAATGTCGAACTGTATTCAACGAAAGCTGAAAACAACGAACATACAGAACAGCAAATGTTTTCCTAGAGAAAAAATTTGCTGTTCCAAAACACATACACACAACACAAGCACACCAAACAAACAGCAATCCACACACATACACCTAAAATCTTACACCTAACCCTACACTAAACTATACACACAGCACTAACTATCCACTTACCTTAACCCAAACCCTAAGGTCCGTCACTATCGCACACTCACCTCACCCGCGCCCTAACCCTAACTCACCTACCCCACCCTAACCCTCACGTCCACACAATCGCACACTTACCTGACATGCACCCTAACCCTAACTCACCTAACCCACCCTAACCCTCACATCCACACAATCGCACACATACCTAACCCGTGCCCTAACCCTAACTCACCTAACCCACCCCAACCTTCAAGTCCACATAATCGCACACATACCTAACCTGTACCCTAACCATAACTAACCTAACCCACACTCAATCGCACACTTACCTGAACCCAACCCGTAACTTTCCACCACAGTGCTGAAAATACCGAAGCAACAGAAATGGACAACCGAATTCTTTCCCTAGGAAAAAATTCAGTTTTCTTTTGCTTCGATATTTTCAGCTTTCGCTGAATACAGTTCGGCATTTAAACATTCGATGTTTACATCTTTCGATATTCTAATATAGACCCGGAGACTTACATTATGGGTTATGGAGAAGCAATGTTTACTGACCACAGACTCACCTCAGTACTGGCTTCCAGACACAGTATCAGAAAAAGGAGATAAGAAATTCCTTCTCGTTAATTCTTGGGGGCTCTGAACTTCTCAGAATTGAATGCACTGACAGTGTATCTGATTTGTCTAAGAAACCTGCTGATTTCAGTGTATACTGGCAAGAAACAACAGAACTGTGTGGCTTGTGTGAATGACTGCTTCAGATATTCTGGCAGGTCATCAAAACAG
>NC_056735.1:1367745916-1367753416 GCF_019279795.1 Protopterus annectens | reverse complement strand
CCCTCAACATACGTTAAAATGTCATTACCCTTCCCTGGGTTATAACCTCTATATATAAACTTAATCTTCAGATCATGGAGTTCCTGTTTAAATGCTTCTTCCTTGGCACTCTAGAGACCCTCATACCTTGTCCTTTTACAACATTATCAAAAATATGTTGAAGGTGCATGTCCCTTCTTTGTAGTAAGTTATTGGCATAACAGTCTTTCCTATACACTGACATGGTGATCTCCCCTTTGTAGTCCTTTCTAACTCTAACATCTAAAAAATGTATCTCATTATATGAGAAATTCAATGTGAATCTCAAAAAATCTTTAGTGCAATTAACATAGCTATAGAACAATTCCAACTCATCCAATGTTCCTTTCCATAGTAAAAATAGATCATCGACAAAAATGTCGATAGAAAACTGTGGAGTCCTTGTGCAGACCATTCAACACTGCTCGTTCTTCCCATATTGCCATAACTATATTGGCGTAGCTATTGGCACATGAAGTACCCATAGCTACGCCATCTTTCTGTAAATAAATCCTATGTTGGTACATAAAAACATTATTCTCTAACACTGTCTCCATCATCAGGCAAAGTAAATCAATAAATTGGTCATCAAACTCACTGTGGGAAGCTAAAAATTGTTGCAAAAGGACACCCCCTTCTCATTAGGTGTACAAGTGAAGAGGGACTGTACGCCCAAAGTAACAAAAACAAGTTCCTTTACGTCTGTCCTAGCACTCTGGAACAAGTATAAATCTTCCAATAATTGTTTATTGTCTCTTAAAATAATGCTGTTTTTAACTAATAAAGGTCTTAAATGCTTCTCTAAAAATATAGAAATAGGGTCCGTGCATCAAGTGCGCCCTGACACAATGGGTCTGAGTGGAGGGTTCTTGTTGTCCTTCTGTATCTTTGGTAGTCCATGTATCGTAGGTATCAGGGGATCTTCAACCTTAAAATATTCATATGTAGAATATTCATTAACTCTGAGCATTAAACATTCATGTAGAACATTGTGTACTCTATTATTTTATACATTAAACCATAATCGTTCATATAGACATTGTCGTCATTCAATATTAAACCCATATTTTGAGAGTAGTGTTCACTATGTATGACCACTGTAGTGCCCCCTTTATCAGCTGGGCTTATCACTGTAGTGTCATCTCTATGGAGACCCGTAAATGCTTCATGTTCCAACTTACTAAAATTTCTAAATTCCCTTGACATATGCTTAGAAGCATGCACAGCATAATTAAAGATTCTATAAAACTCATCAATACATAATTTACAATTATTCATGTCATGGTCATCATCACAGTAAATAATTCTCAACATTACTGTCCTTAAAAAACATTTTAAGTCTATGATAAAATCAGTTACCTCAGCTCTCTGTGCTGGGATAAACAGTAGTCCTTTATTTAAGATGGCTCTCTCTGTTTCACTCACATACCTGCTTGATATATTCCATATTAAACATTCTCTCTGTTTGACCACATTTTCTTGAGTGTATGTACAGGATTCATATTGAATTCTCACTTCCTTTTCACTCTTGTCCTGCTCCTTGACCTCTGCCGTTGTTTTACTGACTATATTGGTATTGGTAGAGGAAAATGAGAAAACCATTTCCTCCATTGTTGACAAATTCAAGTCCTTCCTTGTATTAATATCCTGCTCTTTCTGGAGACTCATATGCCCCAAAGAGGGTGGATTGTGAACTGAGGCTTTCACAGTAATTGTAGAAGGAGCCTTTCTCCTGGCTCCCAATTGAGTAGGCCTGGACTGTCCTCAGTCACGGCTTCTCCATGGCTCTCGTCAGAGCGAACTGTTCCTCCCTCTTTAGGTGTTGCCTCTGTCCCTGCAACCTGATTGGTTGGTCTAGGAGTTCTAGGCCATGTAAAAACATGCCCTTTGAGAAAATCACCCCTATCCCTTTCCAGTTACTTGATTTTGATATGTGTGAGCCTTTTTTTTCAAAATCAGAGACAGCAGTGAGCTAGTAGACAAGATAAGTATCTAGAATAGGCTTTGCATTATTTTTCTGAATGCTATTAAGCTTGTCATTAATTACTGTTCTTATTCATTTGCAAGGAAATCCACAAACATTGTGAGGAACAGATCAAAGTATAAGGTAAATTTGGATACATCCTGCAGAAACAAACTGGGTAAAGCATCTATGCCCCTACATATGCATCCATATGTATAACACCCACACCCACAGCCACAGCACACACATACACACCCACACACACACACACACACACACACACACACACACACACACACACACACACACACACACACACACACACACACACACACACACACACACACACACACACACACACACACACACACACACACACACACACACACACTCAGCTGGCTATAGATGTGACCACCTGTTATAGCCACTGGTATAACTGTGATGGTACACTGCAGAAGTATGATTTGGATCAAGTAAATTAACAAATCCATAACTGCCCCACAGGATCTTCTGAACTCTGTACTTTCAGAGTACAGTATGCCATCCGCATCAACCCTCCACATACCTTTCAACCTCTGAGCTCAAGAATCAAAGAGAAAAAAATAAAAGGCAACAAATGACAAAAATCAGGGAGAGATAACTGCCCTTCTATGTGTAGAAATTTATCAGAATAACAGACTTCACATTGGCATGCTTTTTCTGAATGCCGCTAATCTAAAACTGAAATGTCTGCCATTATTTTCTAACTGCAGTCCTCCTTCAGCCACTGCTGATTTGTCAAAAAAAGTTTACAAGGAATATAATAAAAATGAGACAAAATCAGACTTTTTCTGTGACTGTCACCCTCAAACACACACACACACACACACACACACACACACACACACACACACACACACACACACACACACACACACACACACACACACACACACACACACACACACACACACACACACACACACACACACACACACACATTACAAAAACTTACCTTCCATTCTTGATACGTGGCACCCAAATTGCTTGTGTATGTGTGTATGTGTAGATATATATATATATATATATATATATATATATATATATATATATTAATTACAATGTTGAAATATTTAACTAATTACATAAATAAAGCTTGTTCTTATGCTCATATTTCTGGTGCATTCAATACTGTATTAGTTCCATTTCAGTCAGGCTGCACCTCCTCCCTGCATCATGCAGCAGCCTGGTGAAGCCCTTTTTCAAGAATTTAAAAAATGAACAAGCACAGAAATTTGTCTAGTTCCAATCTCACCACCATGAGTGTTGAGGAAAAAAAATTTAAAAAAAACAAAGAAACTAGTGGTCTTAAAAGTTCGTTGATGAGCTCAGTCACAATCATTTCCAAAAATCACAAAACCCAGATAGTGTTCCAAAGGAACAAGCCTTTATTCTTCACATACAATTGTGTTACTAAAGATCGCATATATGTAACAAATAAAGGCTTGTTGCTTTGGGAGGCTACCTGGGTTTCATGATTTTGGAAATTATTGTGACTGAGCTCATCAATGAACTTTTAAACCACTAGTTTCTTTGTTTTTTCTTTTTTCTTTTTCCTTTTTCAAGAAATATTTCTGTCTTCTACCTCAGTACCTTTCTCATTATTTAAAATGAACATGATTCCTGGCTGTTTTCAAAACAGCCCAGCAATAGAAATAAGATGATCGATTTTTTTTTTCAGTACTCTAAATCATATGAGCTCAAAACTGAGTGCATGTGCATTAACGAGCAAGGTGTTCCGTGATCACTTAAGGATTAAGCAAAACAAAAAATAAATTGTTACGTTAACATTTTAAAAAAGTAAAATTATGTCATTTTTTATTTTTACACTAGGGGCTGCAGCCCAGCAGCCAGCACCATGAGCCATCACTGACGGACAGTGTTCCAATAAATCTTGGCCAAGTCCATTGACTTGATGACTGTTACTGTGTCCTTCTCACTGATTCATACTGAGATTACTTGCTCTGTGGCCACTGGATTTTTATTTTTATGTTATGAATTAGTTAACTGGGCAACCCACTAGACAAAAGTATCCCTTTTCATTGGTCACCTGGGAACACTAACTGGTCAAGTGCTTTGTCCAGAGATACACAGTAGGCAAATGGAGGTGGAAGGAATCAAACCCTATACCCTTGAATTCAGGAAGCAGCTCACTAACAGCTCAATTATGTAGTACAGTTTACTCTGTATTCTGTTGTTCTATGTGCTGTATACATTTTTTGCAGAGTAATAAGATGCAACAGCATGTGAAGTTTATGGACTTCCTGTATAACGTATCTCTGAGGGAGTAATTCAGCTGGTAGTAAGTTTCCCCATTCCCTTTACAGCATGCTTTTCTAATTAATTGTTTTTCCAGGTTTTGGGGAAGTATTCAGGATCCTGCCTTAGGCTCCTTAGAAAAACATTCTGCTTTATAGGGATGAACTGGAAACACAAAACTATCTCCTTTTCAAAATGATTCCTGACATTTGTACACAGTGGATGTCTGACAGTATTTTGGTGAACCATTTTTGTTGTGGTTCCTGTGGTTGATTTACATTGGCAGTGTCTGTGTTCCAATGCAGAAGTCTATTTATGAAGTAAGTATACTGTGAAATTAAGTACCTAAGTAATAAGGAGGTTCATTATACAGTACTATCATAGGCATGTATGAGACATGGTGCCTGTAGCAACTCGAGCTGTTTGTTGTTGCCTAAACTCACTGCCATATAACTTCTTATTTCCCCTTTCTTCGGCTTTGGGGTTATAATTATCAGTGAGGTACTTTTGTGGAACAGCAAGACGTTTGTTGTGCAACTACATTGCCTGTTTGTTGCCAACTGTTAGTAATAGTCAAACATTCTTCCCTATGGTACAGGAACACCAGCACCTGTAGGTGAAGCGTTTATGCTACTCTGCTAAGGGACGATTCCTCTCAGATGGTTTACAGTCTGAAGTAATTGCAAACACTTTGCTTTTAAAAATAAGTATCAACTGGGAAACACCATTCATTTATGATCAAGCAGCCAGACATTACATTTTAACTTTCATGCATTAACACAAGCATTATAATTTCCCTCTAAAGTTACTGTGGCTTCTTGTCTTCAGAGAGAATTACTGCTCTGTGGCATGCTGTTTTGTTCATATGTTAGCAAGCTGTCTCAAGCTGTTGTGTCTGATGCCACCAAAAGTCCAAACCTCTGATGAGATTGATCACATTTTAATGGGGGGACCATGTTTCTTTAATGTAATGTGCACGATTTACAGAGAGAGAGAGAGAGAGCGAATGAGCGAGAGAGAAGAATGGCAGTACAGAAGAAAATAAGTAAGAAAACGAGAGTAAGTGTGCAAAATAATCCGTTCCCCAATGAAAAACTCAGTAAACATTTTTAAGAGCAGACAGTCTGCAGACTTGAACTTTAAAACCTCGCCATAAAATGTTAAACTGCAGGCACTGTTTGCTGCATGAAGCCTTGAAAACTGCTGATCTTACTGATCGTACTACAGGGAATGTGATGCTGTGAGAGAGAGAGTGCAGGAAATGGGATGTTTTATAAGACTTTCAGAGAAGCCTGTTTTTAGAAGTAGGATACCCCCTTCCCATAGTTTTATTGTCTAATCTATCTTGGAAGCAGTTTGGAAGGAGTCCTTGGAGTTCTTCATCCTGTGTCTCTCCTTACTGCACTATCTAAAAGTGTGTGTTGGCTCTATGACTAAGGGGCTAGGGTGTCTCTCTTTACTGCACTACCTAAAAGTGCGTGTTGGCTCTCTGACTAAGGTGCTGTTTTGCTGTGGAATCTGTTAGAAGTCCTGCATATGCTTGAACAAGGTGAGAGCTAGCACGCTGAAATGTTTGCTAAGAAAACATTGTACTTATGCTTGATAGGTTTTAAATGTCAGCAGTGTAGGAGACCACTTCCTCCCTGCAGAAGAAGCGGATTTCATTAATGGTAAAATTAGATATGTTGCTGATAAATGTGGTTGAGCCTTAAAGGGTAGAGTGTCAAATTTCTAAATTATGTTCTGTGTGTCATTCATTTCTTATCCTTCTAGGAACACTGGCATAGCACCTTATGAAACTTGTATTTAAATAGTGCATGTTCAAATGCTTCTTCAGGTATGAAATCACGAGAGGATATCTTCAGTCTTTAAAAGAATGATTAAAACTGTATCCAATAATGGAAGATATTTTTGGTAACTAGTTTCAGGGAAGCAGTGTTAAAAAACAGGTAACATTATTTTTGTAAGATATAAGAACCTGTGACATAATTCTTTTGCAGTAAGGCTGCAACCAAGTACTGAACTTCTGTTCAGTAGGCGTGACATCAGAAAGTTATCTTTCATCCCAAGTTATGTTCCACTGCCCATGTGTACTAAAGAAAAAGAACCATGATGGTAATTTGCATTATAGCTTTCGTAACATGAAAGTGAAAAGTGCATTAGAAACTGTGATTATCAGGCAGCTGAGTAGTGATGATTATTGTTGTAATGAACCACCAGTATTGGTGTAGGACCTTATCTCCAAACACATTTTGGATAGTGTAAAACTAATTTCAGCAAGTTAGAGTGCTGGATCCTATGCTCACTGCCTGTTTTAAGAAAAATACTGCAACTCACACAGTTGAGAGTTTATGTTGTACTAAAATAGCAACACAAACAACTGAAAGTGAGTGTTGAATGAAATGTCTTAGTATTGCACCCAGAGGCTACAAAGTTAGTCTCTGCAGGTCTTAAAACATATAACTGTGATAGTACCGTCATT
The DNA here is from genome assembly GCF_019279795.1 of Protopterus annectens. NCBI lineage: Eukaryota > Metazoa > Chordata > Ceratodontiformes > Protopteridae > Protopterus > Protopterus annectens. The sequence goes on along the minus strand of NC_056735.1, from coordinate 1,367,746,655 downwards.
GCTTAGGAGGACATTATTGTATTTTTAAGTTATGTTTTGTGTTACGAAATGAGTGTGTGAAACTCATACATATATATATATATATATATATATATATATATATATATATATGTATATGTGTGTGTGTGTGTGTGTGTGTGTGTGTATATATATATATATATATATATATGTGTGTGTGTGTGTGTGTGTGTGTATATATATATATATATATATATATATATATATATATATATATATATATGCATATTTAACTGTCAGAAGATTTGTGTAAGTCATATATAATGTGATGATTACTGCCTAGTACTGTCCGAGTTACATGCATAATGTGACCATCACTGTCAAATACTGTCTTGAGTTACATATTTGTGGTTATCATTGCCAAATACTGTTTGAGTTACTTACAGTGATGGTGTTACACTGCATGTCTTATGAAAGCCCCACCACGTAGAGTTTTATTCCACTTTTTCTGTACATTAAAATGCAATTTACTTCATAAACTTGCATAAGTAACCTAGGGTTCAAGAGTTTTGTTAAGTGCCCAGATAAACAGTGACACAGCAATGTTTGAAAATTAGTCTCTGATGAAGAACTACAGTAACCGTGGCTGCACTCTGGCATCCTGATGCTATAAACATTTTGCTTGCAAATTTCTTACCAGTTAGTATGTCTTCTATTGGAGTGAGAAGTCAATCAATTCTGACTAAAATGATTCAGGATTTGTAGTCACACAGTGTGCATG
>NC_056735.1:1367728416-1367743416 GCF_019279795.1 Protopterus annectens | reverse complement strand
TTTTTCTGTCAATCTTCCTTTGTACTGCAGTGCACTTTCCACTTTGTATTCTCATAATATGGCAAGGACTAGACACAATAACATCAGGTACATTGTCTTTCTGCTCACTTACAATGGCAGTATGTCTGACTCACTAACAATAGTTTTTGATTTTATTACACACAAAGCTTGCCTGGCAGACTTTCTTCAGATTTGTCGTCACCCATAAATGCTATGCAGGCTGAAATAAATTCCTTCACAAACGATGTAATAATCATTTGCAAAAACACGGTGGAATGTTGGCTACCTGATGCTGCCTGTAGTGGAATTTCTAGTGGAAAACAGATAAATTAATAAATAACCGGTGTTTAGCTAAACATAAAGGATTAAGATTGAGTGTCTAGTCATAACCAGCTTATGTTTTCAATATGACGACAAGAAATTTTCCTTCATAAAAGCCGAAGAGACAAATCTTGATCTCCATGTCAAGAATATAAAACTAGCAGAGGTATGATCAGTTATGATTGGAGTTTTACTTGATCTCATGTAATACAACAGTTAGAGAAAATAAAAAGTAAAAGCGTGCAGGAGCACTGAGGTTTTTACAGCTCTGAAAGCTGTCAACAGGCTTACTGCTTCCATTCACAGAGCAGTCACCAAAAAACTGGTGGGAAGTACAAAGAGTTTTAAAAAGGTGTTTAAAGTCTTCCTTCAGACCACACATATTTAAACAAGTTATGACAGACAGTGACCACCATACCTCTGAACTGTACAGATTTTCGCAGAATATCCAGATTTTGCCTCATATTTTTTGTCCTGTTTCTCATAAAATTGTGGTTTTCTGGCATATCATTGAGTATTGAAGTCAGAAGAAAATGACAATTTGAGATTCAGACTTCATACCTCTAGAAAGTTCATGCTAATGGAAAACCTGTTATCCTCTCAACTTTCTAATTTGTAAGGGCAATATTTAAAAATTGTCCCTATTTTTGGGAAATTGTATCCCCATTGTTAATGGTTTTGTCCATATTTCTTGCTCTATGCCAGAGCCATGGGCTCAAGCTCAATGCCAAGAAATGTATAGTTATCCCCTTTGGGAAAAAACATGTACCCATGAATTACCACATAGGTAGCAGTACACTAAACACCGAAAGTGTGATAAGAGACTTAGGGACACAGGTGGACAGTGGTCCCACCTTCGATAACCACATCGCCACAATAGTCAGGAAATCCTTCTATGTGGCACACCTCATCACTAAGGGCTTTTCATCCAGAAAAAAGGAGGTCATTGTCCCACTGTACTCATCCCTCATTAGACCCATTATAGAATACAACGCCCCATTTGGTATGTACCTGTCAAGACATCTGCAACAACTAGAAAGGCCACAGAAATACATCACTAAAAGAATCACAGGCCTAAAGCAGATGCCCTATGCTGACCACCGTAAAAAACTCCAGCTATACTCTGTCGCATATCGTCTACTCAGAGGTGATCTCTTTTTAACATACAAGGCCATGTCAAACCCAGAGCTGCTGGACATGCTACACTTAAAGAAATCCCAATCCCTCAGAGCCACACATTCCAGGGATCTAAACCTTGTCATTACAATAAACAAAACATGCTGGAGGGGATAAGTTCCTGACCCAGAGACTCCCCAGACTCTGGAATAGACTGCCCATACATATCAAGCAGAGTGCCTCTTTGGCCATCTTCAAAAGGAACCTTGACAATTGGATGGGAGAAAGGAAATTCACCCAGGGGATCACGTCAGTCGCCCTACTAGACTCCAGGAAAGTAACTAATATGGGAAGAAATATCCAGGGAATTGTTATGGCTAGGCTTGTGTAGGCCCTAGGACCAATAGCCTAGTACTAACCTATGAACCTATGAACCTAAGAGGTTGAGAGGTATGGTGACCACTGCTAATGCTCTAGTATGTGTCTATTACTTAACACTGGTGAGTGGTGCTTAACAAAAGCTTGTTAAGCACCTTTCTGGTATATGAAGCATGCTTAAATATTCTTGTCTTTTTGCTACTTTTCAAGCATAATCATAGCAGTCCATGCAGAATATAATTTTCATTGTAGCTCTGGTGTAATAGAGATAAGACTGAGAGCTGTCTTTGGAGACTTTGAGACATTTCCAAATGTAAAAACAAGTTGTCATCACTTACAGTTACACAATGATATTTGTGTAAGCTATATTTTCATTCCTTTATTCTAGATTCCCCTGTAATAAATAGAAAGTGATTACTTTGCAGTGCTATATATTAAGTAAATAGTAAATTCATGGGAACAGTACCACAAAGTACACTTCGTATTGCAGTTCCTGTTCATATTAGACTAACTTACCTTTAATTTCTCTACAAACTGTCTAAAATTTGTCTAAATATTTAATAGTTACCATATAACTTGTATTGATTCCTAACCAATGTTTTTATATTGTGTCTTATTTGTTATAATTATTTAAACTACATATGCTTTTGTTTTATTTGTCAAGATTGTAAAATTATTGTTCTTAATAAGATTTGTAATAATCTAGAGCTTTTCTCCCCAGACCTCCACTGGAAATGGGCTTCTACCCAGTCAGATATTCCTGGTAACCAAATGTCAATAACTAACTAACTGACTAACTAACTAAAACATTGTTTTCTGTGACAGCATGGCCTGATTAAGAAACAAGATATTAATTCTGCCTGCATGGTTTTAGTATTTTTTAATAAATACATTTCTGAGCATTTGCACATTCTTTCTCTTATTTCTGCTCTTTAAACATCAGTATTTACTTCTGTACATTTACCAAGGATTTGATACTATGAAAACAATGATGTACTAGTGCATTAGCACCTGCAGCCATGACTTTTTGACTTAGTGTTACCATTCTTCCTTGGCCTTGTGATATCATAAAAATAGTTCTATTATGATTCAGTACAATGAGAAACCATAATAGTAGGATGGGCTGCATTTTGTAGAAAATTTATGACAAAAGGCAAATAAGTGTGTAGTGGGAATTAGGAAGATACAATTGCCAGAAGTATTGTGAGATTTTACAGACAGGAACCAAACATAAACTCAGGGTCTTTAGCTAAGGCTGATGTAGTGTGAGGTGGGGGGTGCTTTTAATGTACTGCAGCAGCAGGCAAAATTCCATTATTTAAATAATATATAAATAACCAGAGCAAAACAGGAATTGATTCATATGTATCCAAACAAATAAGTTAGGTAACACGTGAGCAGTGCTGTATGCTTCCTGGAGACCACCAAATGTTGTAGACACCTGAAAATATTTCACTTCCTAATAATATACTGCATCCAGTTGGAAATCTAATTGTTAGAGCCTTCCTTCTAAAAACAGGATAAAAAACTTCAGTCAGTAGTTGTCTACGAATATCACGTGAAGTAAAATGCATTTAAAAATAGCTCTTTTTTCTGACCAATTAAAGTTAAAAAAAAAACTGCATCCCTTCCTCCAGTGTTCAGTAATTGCATCTCACATTCCTATGGGGGTGCTCTGTTTCTCACAGCATTATTGTGTTTAGTTTCTGCTGCAGTTCATAAGCTTTTCCGTACTTTGTTGATTGTGACTGAGCATTGGTGCTAATTCTCAGATACACTGCACTCATATGATAGATGAAACATTAGCCTTTGCTCTCCATGTTCATATAGCATAATGAAAGCACATATTTTTGTGTTTGTATATCGAGAACATACTTTACTGTGCTTCACATAATATGGTCAGTAATACTGGGACAGCAGTCATAGCTGATTTAGTTTGTGTTCTTTTCAGTTTGCTGTCACCGGTACAAACGTTCCTTCCTTCAGAATACTACTCGATCTGTAGTGATGCGCATGTAGTGTGATCTGCTTCTGATCCTTAGTCACTACGATTTTAAAACTGAAGCCTTGGAAGGCTGTGGGAATGAGAAGTCCTAAGGTAGCTGAGCACACCGTTTACATATACGGAGTAGTATGAAATTTGTACATTGTGTGCCCCCTGAAGTCATCATGGAACTGACTCAAGTAACCACTGTAAATGTGAATCTCACTATTAGGATGGGTGAACTACAGTAAAACAGTATTTTGAAAGAATATGTGTATATAGATCAATGTTATATTTTGTAGTATGGTGTGGCACATATATTGCATGCACAGAATTCTTCTAATGAATGTATTTAGCTCATTTTTATCACCATTGCGTATTATGTGTCAGCCACATGCCTGTTTGGTTCATACATTATGTACACCATTTCTGATGCTTCCCATCTGCATAGTGCGTCTAACTTCTGTTTTTAGCTTGAGCAAATCCATCTTTATAACTGTTGTACTTCCACTCATCATAATAGCTGTTGTGAGAAAGCTATGCAAAAGCCTTTCAATCTCCGACTAATGCTTTCAGGTCCTTACATTAGTCTAATAGTTTTTCACAAAGTATACTTAGACATTGGAGACTAATGTTTTGTTTGGCAAAGGTCCAGTAGGCAAAAGGCAGGTACAGGGCAAGCATAGTCATATGCCTTGCTACAACAATGACTCAGCTGTGTATTGATTATAACACTTTGCTCTGTTATACTTTGCTCAGTTATTTATACCTCTGTTTAGATATTTATGGCATTATGCCTCTCTGAGAAGTGGACTTTATAATTCAAGTTTAAATTTCATAAGGAGCTCAGATTTTTTTAATGTTTTGCCTCTGCCTTTGGGTCTGAGTCATGACACACAGGGGTCTCTGGAGCAGCTCACCCACCAACTTACCAAACTTAAAATAAATAAACGTAAGCATACTTATATAGATTACTGAGCCACAGCAGGCCTTTTTCAATAAAGTCATTTTAGCAACATTAAAAGTATCCATCACTGCAGTTACACTACATTGGTGTTCGATTTACATTTGTAAGGAGAACTGGATAAACCCTCAGAACCTACTAAAGCTCTGCATGGGAGATGGTTTTATACAGTGCAGTGTAAGTTATTACTGTTATAATAATATCAGTGCGCGTGTGATGAGGCAAAGAAATTAAAGTGCACCTGTTCAACAATTAGCACATGTGCCATCATTGCTACTTCTGTTGCCACAGTACGTTAAAGGTGTTCCAACACGCTGTTAGTAATAGCATGCAGAGCTCTTCCTTAAAATAAGGTTTTGAAATGGTCGTCTCAGAGTTGCCACCATCTCGTAATGTATCACTGTGTTCATGCGTATCTCTACAACTGCATATTGAGTCTCAGCAGATACTTTACTTACTGTAGTGGTATATCATCCCGTTTCTAACAAGGATCATCTGTCTTCTACTATTATTTATCATGTCAAAGTGCAGTGCTGATTTGCTTAATGCCAAATTTCAGGAGAGGGCTTAGGGGAGTATTCAGAAACACATAATAAATAGACTGCAAACTCCTGTTTCAAATAAGATTGCTCAGTGAGTTATGAGGGAGTGATTCAAAGACCACTGTAGTGCTACATCAGTATGGAAGCACCAGCAAGTAGCATTACAGCAGTCTTGCTGGATATTGCCACATGCAAATGCAGCATTCCAGAGGTGCAAACAGTGTCAATTAGCCATGTGTTGGTGTGTGTGAGTGTGTGTTTGTGTGTGTGTGTGCGTGCATGTACATCTGTTTTTGTTTAGGGGCAAGATTGATACTTTTTGGAGTAGTGTGTGTGTGTGTGTGTGTGTGTGTGTGTGTGTGTGTGTGTGTGTGTGTGTGTGTGTGTGTGTGTGTGTGTGTCTGTACACACATATGTGAGACTGTCTTGGTGTTTGTCTAAATATGTGTTTCATAACATCTCTGTGTGTATGTGTCAGGGTGTGTATAGCTGCCAATGCTTGAGGAACATTTAATGCACTTTTTCCAGCTAGGTTAAGTGTTTGATTCAGAGACATGCTTTTCCTCTGAGCAACAGTTTTACTCAATTCAATCACTTATTATTTCTGTAACACCACTAGAGCACAGCAGTGAAACACTAGCAGTGTTACAGTAAAAATGTCTTTGAACCCCCCCACCCCCCCACCCCCGCCCCATAGTACAGTGATTTTAGTTACTGTTCATAGTAGTGGTAAACTGGTATCCCTGTTTGCCCAGGGTCAACCACTGGCTGCTTAAGAAAAAGGACCACCATATTTCCTGAAAAAGTCATGAAAAACATATTGTCTTTTGTTTTTCTGCTTTACTAAAGGTTTCCTTTTTAGATGTCCTAAGGTTTTACTTGGCACACAAAGTACGCTTTCTGCTGCTGTCACTAAAGGACAAGTCTCCATTTTTTCTAGGAATAAAAGCAGTGGACATTAGAAGCAGTTAAACACGTTAGAGTTGGTCTGATATTTCCCTAATATTCTGTAACAACACTCACAGTAGCTGCTGAGTCTTTCAGTTCCTCACATCAGAACTTAGATAAGCCACAGGGAGTGTGTTCTTACTAAGCTTGTACTGCTGCCTACATTTCCTTAGTCACCTACAAAAAAAATGTGGAAGTGCCACCATTACAGTATCAACAACATGTGCAGTATTGTGCTGCACCCAGCCTTTCACAAGCACCACTGTGCGCTTTATGAAAAACTAAGATGGCTTCCTCTGATCAAATAAACAACATTCATATTTGACAGTGTTGTTCAGCTTTATTTATATTGTGGACTGCTAAATAGTGATCTGGAAAATCTGCTTGAATACCATCTCACTGAAGTCAGCAGTGAAAAGCAAATACAGAAAGTATTTCATCACAGGAACCAAGAAACAGAAAATTAACAGAATTATCAACTTTAGATTTCTTACGAAAGCTAAAGCCTCCCAATCTGTATATAAAGGCATAACACCTCACATACTCCATAACCCTAAACCTAAATTCACAACCAAATCCTTATCTTAAACCTAGTTCAAGCTCATAACCTTACCCTAAATTGAGTCCTAACACTAACATTAAACCCATTTAAAACCCTAAGGTAACATTAACCCTAATCCAAATAGTGGCCAAAAACAGACCTTCATTCCTAATCCCAACCCAAACCCCAATTGTAAACTTGTGTAACTACAGCTTATTTACAAGCCTTTAGTGCCATGAAGATAAATTAAATTAAGTAAAGCAGATTATAGTAATATGTTAAGGAAGAAGGGAAATATTTTAGCAATGGAAATAATTTATTTTGTGGGTGACTTTAATGTATTCTCATCAGTTATAATCACTGTGGCTAGAAACCACTGGAAACTTATGTCATATTAGTTTCTTTTACAATAATATACCCAGAAAATGTGTTTCATTTAAGAGAGGTCTGAATATTAGCAATGTGATAGTATATAGTTATTTTAAATGTCCTGTGGAAAATATTACTAACCTGTCTTTATCACAGGGTACTTACCCCTGTAGTCAATGAAAGATTTGCACTTTTATAGTATAGATAAGATTGGTTTTGTTAATGGTAGATTAATATTCCTTCAATACTTTTGCACATACATACATATGTTATTATGGATTATGTAGTAAGGCATGTCTAGGTAAAGCTAAAAGAGTAGGATGCAAGAATATGTAAATGCCATAAAGAATAAGAGACATGTGAATGCTATAGCTAAACATGTACACAATGAGCATAATGGCAATTTAATTCCCACCCGCCCCCTGTACACCCACATTTATTCTAACCAAAATTCCCTCCCATCATACTCACAACCAGTCACACCTACAGCACCAACTCTGACCCCACCTCCAGCCTAAAATCAACCTCCCACCTCTAATAACATGATTCCACGCACTTGGCCTATACACATTACTTGCACTCTTCTGGCACACATTACATCTTACCAAAACACCATTATTCTCCCACCAAACAACTTCCACGGCACAACTACAATCACAACCATTCATGACACACTCTCTCACTACTCATGCACCTCAAACAAAAAAAATCCCAATGCACAACCCACATAATCTATCACTTCCACCACACAAACAAAAAGCATCCCTAAAACTTTACAAACTAATCCTCCACCCACATTATCTAGCACCCACTACACCCAAACAAAAAGCTACCCCAAAACTTAAACTAATCCTCTCATTAATAAAGCAATGTCCTCAGCCATAACAAAACTTGCCCTTAGCGGTAACATCCACCCAAACCCTGGCCCCTACAACTCCTCTACTGAAAATCAGCTTAACAGCCTCACCTTCTCTCAAATTACATCCAACAGGAAGCCAACTGACCTCCTTATCCTAAGCTTAAGTATCAGAAGTATAACCAATAGAATCGATGAACGCCACGCTAACATAGACTTATACTCCACAAATGTTATCATTCTGACAGAAACCTGGCTCAAACCTCACAGTACCAGTGAGCAAATTCTCCCTACAGGGTGTGACATACTAAGAGCAGATCGGTTGCACAAAAAAGGGGGTGGTGTAGCTATAATGTATAAACAGCATCTAAACTTTCAAATCCTAAACTTATCAGCCCCTCAAATTGACAAAGAAGAAATAATCTATACCAATCTAAAAGTAAACCAAGACAAAACCATTAACATAATAGGATGCTACTTCCCACCTGGCCACAATATCCCTCCACTAGGAAACCTCCTCAGCTGGGTAAGTCATCACCTTCCACAAGAAACCATAATTTTAGGTGATTGTAATATTGACTGGCAATCCTGTTCAAGTTACCATCCAGCCCACCATCTAAACCTTCATGGTTTCTCCCAACTCATCTTGACACCCACCAGAATAAATAAAAATCCCAACAAGCATATTACTCTTGACTGGATACTAGTCAGCAAGAGCCCCCAATCATACATAGCTGGCTGCCTACTAGATAGCCTCAGTGATCATACCCCAACATTCCTACTCAAAAAACACATATATCAGACTAAACTCATGACCTATCGGCAAATACGGAATAAAGTAAACTTTAACCCATGCAAATTCATCTCATCCCTTAAAAACTGCAACTGGACTCCACTAAAATACCTCAACCTAGATGATGCTGTCCAATTTTTCAGTACCACCTTCCTTGAAGTCCTAAACACCCATGCGCCCACAAGACTTACTAGAGTTAAAGCCAAGTCCTCCCCGTGGCTACAAAAAGCCACAAGGTCAGAAATGACAATCCGAGATAGAGCTTGGAATCACTGGTGCAAAACTAAAAAACCCTCTGATAGACAGAAATTCCTTGAATTACGTAACAGAGTCAAAAAACTAATAAAATATGACAAAATCATATATTACCAGTCTGCTCTGAACTCCACCCAATACAACCCCAAGCAATTCTGGTCAACCATCAACTCCATCCCCCACCCAGGAAAAGTCGGAACCCCTCCACCAAACAAAACAAACTCCTTGAAAATGTTGCCACCTCTTTCAATACACACTTCACACAAACCGTTCTGTCACTAACAAGACAACATAACCCCCCTCCCCTCCACCCTCCAACTACACCAATACCCTGCCCACTACATTCTCTTTTTCTCCTATTCCTACCTCCAACATGAAAAAACTCTTATCAAAACTAAAGCCCACAAAGCCAGCAGCTGACAACCTTCCAAGTGAATACCTTAAAATTGCATCTGAAGCCCTAGCCTACCCAGTCTCAATCCTGATCAACCAATCTTTATCTGAATGCTATGTCCCCTCACAATGGAAAATATCCCACATCATTCCCCTTCACAAAGGTGGCCCCTCCACAGAACTCACAAACTACCAGCCCATAGCAATTCTCTCTCCTCTCTCCAAAATACTTGAAAGATGCATTCACTCTCAAGTACTAGACTTCTTCTTTATTAACAACCTCCTATCTAACACACAACATGGTTTCTGGCCATACCACAGCACGACCACTGCCTTACTTGCTTTTACTAACACAATCCTTCAACATAAAAACAATGAGTATTTCTCCTCTGCAGCTTTCCTAGACATATCTAAAGCATTCAACATGGTCTCACATAAACAACTCATGTCTAAACTCAATAATCTGTCCTTTTCTCTGGCCACCAGCAATCCGTTGTTTGGCATAATGATACATCCCCCCAACTCCCTGTCTCAATAGGTGTTCCCCAAGGATCCATCCTTGGACCCTTACTCTTCTCCATATTCACTAATAATCTAGCCTCTGCTACCAAACAGGCCACTCTCATACAGTACCCAGATGATTCCACCATCATCTGCTCAGCCCATTCCATTCCTGAAATTCAATAGACCACACAGGAAGCCTTTTCCTAAGTTTAAACTTGGCTTTCTGATGCACATTTAATACTTAATCCAAACAAAATTAAACTCCTCATCTTCCAACCCACCAAACACAATCAAAACACCCACAATTAAAATTACAGCCAATGATAACACCATTATCCCCCCAACAGACTACACCAAACTACTTGGAGTTGAGATTGACAATAACCTCAAGTTTGACATGCACATTTCATTAACCATAAAAAAAGTACACAACAAACAAGCTTTATACAGAAATAAGCAATTCCTCACCAAAACAGCCAGGATTTCAGTTGCAAATATCCACCTAATCTCCACCCTACTCTATGCCTCTCCAGTATTTACCAACCTAAGGCAAAACAAAAGTAAATTCGAGACTTGCTACAACAAAATAGCAAGGTTTGCCACTGGTGCAGCCTACTGTAGCCACCACTGCACCTCACTTACTAAACTTTGCTGGCTAGAACTCCCTCACCTCCTTCAATGGTACCAACTCTCACTCACCCACAAGCTAGTAAATCATCCCCTAAAAGTCCCATCCCTCCAAAATCTACTCCAGCCCTATCATACCACCAGACCACTATGCTCCAGCAACAAAAGTCATAACAGGTAACTAGAACCAAGAACTCTGTTGGAGAAGCACTCTTCTCCTACTCCGTAGCGAAATTATGGAATATCCACCCTCACACTATAACCTCGGTATCATCATGTACTAACTTCAAAGCTGTTCTAAAATCTTATCTAAAAGAACACTGGGCATGCCCCTGTAACAACCCTCACTAATATCTCTACTCCAACCACCCTAAACCTATCTTCCACCCTACTAACTATCTGTGGTTACAGCCAACTACATTGCCTGTAAACCTATATCTCAGCTGTAATCTTAGGTACTGTTATTCATGAGTAATATCTGCTAGCTTAACTATTAGGATGCCTGCCATCTTAAATGACACTGATGCTATAAGTATGTAGTATATACTCAATTGTCCTTCACATAAATATGTTATTCATTTTGAACTATGTCTGTTTTAATATGTTGTTGTTAAACAAAAAGCCTGTCTATACTTCTTCTTATTTTGTGATTAAATGTTCTTTATTGTGGAGCTCTTCTCCCCAGGCTTCTGCTGAAAAATGACCTGTGTCCAGTCGGTCTTTCCTGGTCATCAAATGTATGTAAATAAATAAATAAACAAACAAACAAACTAACTAACTGTGATTAGGACTTGTGTTTTAGAATGTTTAACGCTAAAGCCAGAGTCCAAGGAACTTCCCAAACAAGATGTAAAGTATAAAAAAGGACATTCATTTAGCACTTTCATCCTCACACAAACAGGACTCCATCAGAATGTCCCATAATACCACACACTGGTTTTTGGATAACATATTTGTTCCTTGGAGTGGTTCTGAGATACAGATACCTAAGTTTATTGAGTATTTGAATAACACTTTTGTCTATCTAAAATGTACTTATAATGTTGGGAAGGATGAGATTAATTATCTCTCACACGGACAGAGGATTTAGATCTAAAGTATATAGAAAATCAAGTTTTAGCAACTAATTTCTCCATTTTTCTAGCTGCCACCCCCTAGCCCAAAAGAAAAGTTTGGTGAAAGGACAGTGTATATGTATAGAAAGGATGATCTCCCACCATGAAGATCTAGGGGGAGAACTCGACAAGGAGGTTAATACCTTTTTAGCCAGGGTTTATCCTAGCTCCCTGGTACAAAGTATTAGACATCAAGTAGAAAGTGAATGGAGTGCTAAATAAAAGCCATTATTAGTATTAAGTTACCCCCTAATATCCAGGCCCACTAGCAAAAAACTATGAAAAAGCTCTAGTAGTTCAATATAATTCTTAGTTGAAATTAAGAACATTATTTGAAAAAAACTGGAACATTTTTAAGGCTAGTCCTAATGTGCTTAACCACCTAGGAAGGGAACCCTTATTCCTTCACAAGACTGGCTTCAACATGAACAGTTGTTTGAAGGAAGGTCAAACAGGGATTCAAACATGAAAAGAAAGGTATGCTAAAGTGTTGTACATGCAATCAGTGCTCATTTATTCTTGAAGAGAAAAGTTTGGTTTTATAAAACAGAGTTCACTCTAAAGTGTATTTTTGCAAAGGAAATTGTTGCTCAAAACTAGTGGTGTGTCTTGCTAATTGTTCAGGATGACCTGCGTTTTATGTAGGGAAAACTGAACGCAGCCTTTGTAAAAGAATATATGAATACTGTTATGATGTTAATAAGCACAAAGAAAATAATGTTTATTTAAGCATTGAAATACTTATCTGTCTTTTTCAAAGTTTACATTTGCAATTTTGGATCCAGTCACTTTGAACCCCTGAGGTGGGGATGTTAAAACAGCATTGGAGAATAAAGAACCTAGATGGCAACTTAAGCTACATGCCATGTATTACCCAGGAATTAATGATTACGCGTGTATTCAGCCTGTTTTGAAGTTGAGAGCAGCTAAACTACAGTAAAGATTCACCTAAGGGGTGATTTTCAAAGTTTATTTTTTTAAGGTGATATAAGTCTTGTACCGATTTACGTGTTGGTTGAATTTTAATGCGTTTAGTCATTGTATTAAAATTGTATTTCATATCTTTAAATCTTACAAGCAATTACTCAATTAGTTACATCCAAAATTATACAAATCGCAGTGCGTGGTATTATGGCACTTTCTGATGAAGTCCTGTGTTAGGATGAAAGTGATAAATAAATACCCTTTTTTATACTTTACATCTTGTTTGCGAAGTTCCTTGGACTCTGGCTCTAGCGTTATTTGATTTGAAGGTTTGGTTTTACTGCAACGATACACTTGTGTTTTTATTCCTGTTTTAGAATGTGTACTATTACGTTATAGAGATTGCATTTGTATAGATAATAAGTTATTAAAAAAGAAGCAGAACTGGTTCTTACATTTTGATGACCGTGTGGATTAAATGGAGAATTTAAATGTACAACACTTGTGAATTAAATTTTTAATTTCACAGTGATTTGTTTGTACATTTATTTATTTAAATTTTATTCTTAACATTGTACAATGAGATTTTGGCATTATTTATATTAAGGTGCTTTTACAACTTTCTAAGTCCTTTGATAACAACATAGGCCAAAACTTTGGATGATGGAGAATAAAGTGTTGATCTTAATCATTATGGTAGAGTTTTTATAATTTATTTTTGTTATTTCATGGTTACCAATGTAAAGGGCCCAGTTAGCTAGTGCATAACTAAACTAGAAAGAAAGGATTTCTGGATGTTGTCCTAACCAGTGCAGAGGTTAGTCACGGATGTCTGAAGGAAGGTGCAGTTAGTCAAGAGTGCCGATGCCACTGCATGGTTTAGACTACTGTGTGTGTGTGTGTGGGGGGGGAGCAAGGATGAGAATATAAAGACAAAGTTGATGGAGTGAGCGTTTATGAGACTTGATTGTGCTGGGGCTGTAGTAGAGGGTTAATGATGAGAGACAATACTGGGGGAAAACTGATGGAATGTGTGATGAGCTCTGTCTTTACCCTGGGCCAGTAATCAAGGAGTGTCAATCCTCACCACTTTCTCCAAGCTTGACTGCATGTAACTGCAGGCACACAAGGTACTACATTATCAGAATCATTCCCTATTAAGACATCTGCAGGGATATCCTCAAACACACCTACCTGCTTGTTCCCTTTGCCACCCTCCCAGTAAAGATGAACCCTGGCCAAAAGTATTCAGAATGGGGTCCCATCCAAAGCTCTGACTGGTGTGGACTGCCCAGGCAAGTGCTGCTTCTCCTTAACCACTTCAGACCTCCCAATGGTTATACCAGAAGCTGTGTCTCTCTTAGCAGTGGCCTGTCTTCCGGCCACTAGTAGGATACACATTTTGGTGATAGTTTGGTACCTCTGTTGTTTCCAGACAACTTACCACTGGCATTCTGTCATTCCCACCTGCTGGCTCCCTCACCTTTTGTTTCTCCCCTTGCTTCAATGGACATTTGTATGCTACATGGCCCCTCTGATTACATTTGAAACATCTGATCCCTGATCCTGACCATGTGCTTGAACTATGGCTTCCCTGTTACTGGTGAACTCTGTTGGAGTGGTTTAGGCTGCCCCATAGGTTCCCTTATGTCCATGTGCAGTACTGGGTATCTCTTTCTTATGCAGTGGTGCCTTGCTTGCCAAGTAGAGATCCTCTTCTCTGCTCAACTCATTTGCAGAGTTACACTCTCAGTCTTCCAACTAGATCCTCATGTCCTCAGGCAAAATGCAGAGAGATTGTTCCCTCATCAAAAAGTTTGCCAGTCCTTCAAAGTGGTGACCTGACACCCATTCACCCACCTGTGAAGTTAAGTACTTAAATCAGCAATGTAATCACATACACTTTCATCTGCTTGTGTCTATGTTCACAAGTTTTTTTCTATACATTTCAGGGGTTAATTTAAAACAATCAAGTAAACACTGATGTCCTTCTATTCTCATGTTGCAGTATTCTCTCTTGTGGCTCTCTCCCTCTGCTATTCCCCCTGTCATTGAGGATGAAGCAAATGCATCCAGGTAAGCTGGAATCACAGGGGGAATAGCAGAGGGAGAGAGCCACAAGTGGGAATACTGCAACATGGAAGAGAAGAACATCTATGGTTATGGTAAGATTTTGCACACCTACCCCGGGATTCATGAACCTTGCGCCAGGCGCCCGCATAGCGTTGGCGTTATAACGCCAAATATGGCTGCTGAGCGATTCAGGTATGAATGAATTCCACGTGCACTACCGGCGTGCGCCGGACCGTCTCCGCCCCCCGGCGTAGGTATGCAAAACACACTGTGTGCGGTATTGCACCATGCAAATGA
>NC_056735.1:1367591502-1367700189 GCF_019279795.1 Protopterus annectens | reverse complement strand
TTTAATTTTGCCCAAACTTAATACACTTCAAAGTTTACCCAGGTTCAAATTCATTTCTTACAGATACCCTTTCCCATAACTATCCTGCCACTTCTTTTTACCTTCTTTCCACAAAATAGTGCTGATTAATTATATATTTAATTATCTTTAATAATGTCTCAGTATCTTTAATCCCCTGTTATAAATTTTCCAACTCAGAGCTTCGCTGCTCTTATTTTCAATACTGGAGCCAAAGATACATAATTATTCAACCCTGGTGGGTTATAAGCTTCCAAATGAAGTTGCCATAATAACTCTTTGTACTCAATTGTCTCCTCCCATTGTCCACCACGTATATCTTTGTTTACTACCTCTAACACAAAGAAGGTATAATCAGCTTCTTCACATTTTATTTTATGCTTGTACAGAGCATTACACATATTTTTTGTCTTCATCTCATAGTTATGCTCGTAGATTCTATCTCTTAGTCTTCTTTCAGACTTCCCCACATAAAATGCCTCACATTTCTTACAAATACTTAGGTATATTATACCTTTTGTTTGACAATTAACATATTGCTTACTCTGCACTAATATGTCCCTACTTTTCACATAAATTTATATCTTTATTGCAAATATACGGGCACTGGGAGCACCTCCCACATTTATATGTGCCTTTTCTCTCCCTGGAAGTATTGTTTTCCTTAATTTTTCTTTCAAACAAATTTTTCAAATTTCTCCCTTTTCTATATGTACATTTCAAGGGTTGTATAAACAGACTTCTTAAATCAGAGAATTCACCAAACTTTACCCATTCTTCCTCCACTATTCTTTGTATGACCTTAGCCTCCCCACTATAATCTGTTATAAAGTTATTTCTTAACTCAAAATTGTTTTTTTCGAGGTTGGTCACCTTCTCAAGGTCATCTTCCTGTCCTAAAATAGGCCGATATTTGTCCACTCTTCCTTCCCTTACTTCCTTCTCAATTTCATCTATTAATTTCCTTGGGTAGCCTCTATCTAAAACATCCCTCTTAGTTTCATACACTCTTCCTCATAATCACTGTCCCTAGAGGTCATCCGACTACCTCGAACATACTGCCCTTTTACTATTCCCTTTTTGTGGTGGTGGGGGTGTGGAAATACAGCAAACCTTGGGTCCTGGTCATCTTCATAACAGACATTATTGCATATATATCAGGCCAAAACAGACAATGACACTAAAGATACACTCCACAGTCAAATGATACAGAGCTCTTTCACCCACTGACATGAGGCATCGCCGAGTACAACATACATTGGATAGTCGTCCCTTATACACTTCCTTCAGAGTCAGTTCAAAGTCAATTAATCAATAAACCTGCTCATAGTTAAGTAGACAGTGCTCCAGGTCTTGATGATAACGTGACATATACTGATCAGTGTTGCATACATTACTTAATGGAAACAATAATACACCAACGATGTGTTGATATAACTACAAGATTGGTCAATACAATCAGTCTATTGAAACATAGTTGATAATTGTTGCGAATCACCTTAGAATGTAGTGTTCTGCTCATGAATTTGTATATCAATGTGTATGATTGTTGCATTCCGATTCCAAAGCGTGGAATCAATGATTACAATTTAATCATAGTTTGTATAAATATTAGTGTAAATGAGTCAGAATGTTACATATGAATATGACTGTATTCTAACTATATCAATGTGACATGGAATGAACTGTAGTCGTTTACATCTTGTTTTCCAGTGACAAATCTATGTCCATGCGTCATATGTACGGGCCGTTGGACTGCTGTGTGTGAATATATACATGTGAACCCCTCGTTTCATACCTTTCTTTGTTACTGTCTGTGGATTACCTGTGTACACATATCAATTACCATGCCATACCTTTCCACTGTACCGGTTCTGGCATGGTGTACGGCTGGTTGGCCCTTAATCTTGCTGTGTGTTACATTAACCAGTGTCTATCTGGCAATTCGCTGGCGTGTGGTGTGTGACCTTCTTGCTACTTTAGGGACCTGATCCCATAGTTGTGAAGTGCTTCCACTGGCCATATATCGGTCTGTCATCTGGGATCTGTGTGTAACTAGTCCTTTCAGGACACTTTCTGTTGTTGTTCTTCTTTGGTTACATATATGAGTACTTTGGTATGTTGTGCTATTATTGTGTGTGGAGCATTTCTCCACGGGCCTCTGCTGACACTGGACATACATCCAGCTGGCCTAGCCCGGTCAACAGGTGTGAGCCAACTGACTGCAATTCGTACGGGGGCACCTTCTGACAAGTGGGTCGGGTTACTGATGCATAACCGTCATCAATCCATACTACTGACACATACGTTATACTGTCCACAGTCTATGTTTGTCTCATCACATAGCGTGTGCTTCTCACTATTTCTAATGGTACTTTACATGACATTGCCCGATTCCATACGTTCAGAGGCTAACATTTGTGAGACATGTCTGGTTAACGTGGAGGACACACCCTTAACCTTCCCTGCTTCGAGTGGATCACACACGCACACGCACACTTGCATTTCCTAATTGTAGGCTATGCACAGGCGCACATGCATATCCGTATTCTGTTTAGAAATGTTTACTGGGTCTGTGTTAGTTTTGACTATTCCGGTAACATATCTCTGATCCGGTTGACGGACGTGTGCAGAACGCACTTACACCTTTATATATGTAACGGCCTTTGCAGCATGGATGCATTACGTACACATTCACATCTATATGTTCTATAGTCGTAATTCAAACGGGACTGCATTCACGTTTGCCGGTTACTGTGACCTCTACACGTTAGCTGTTCGATCTCATTAATATGCATACCCATGGTACTTAGCTACATTTACATATCCCCCCAACACCACCACCCCCACTCACGCACGTCACAGGCATCCATCCTCCTGCTGGGAAAGGTGCGGTACTACATGTTAAACATTCCTTATTCCCTCCCGCTCATGGCCCAGGATGCATATGTCGTGACCGCAGGGATGTTCAGATCACAGGGCTTATATCCCCACGCATACCGCCTTCCGTTGTCAGGGTGTTCCTGTGGTGCTTTGGGTTTGGGCTTGTCCGCCCAGTGTACGGAACTGCCCTGACCGTGTACGACTGTTAGATGAGTCACATGGGCACGGTTTGTCCGTGTCTATGATACCTTGCCCCCCCCCCCAAACCTTCTAAAGGAATATTTACTTTACCACATTGTGAATCTTTACATTTCATTGCTATATTGTACAGTAGTCATAATCATAGGGTTAATCTCTATATATTATGCGTCATTGATATTACTAGGTGTCTCTAGTTCTTGTAGGATATTGGCACAATCCCTAGAACATATATATGTAGCTTATACACCCAGACATTTGTAAGACAGCATGTTGGGTCTTCCGTCATATCTATAGATATATTCATATTTTTCCATGAAGTATATACATTTTGGAGCAATGTCAGATTCACTCACTGTGTGGAATCTGTAACCCAAGAAAGGTTTCTTAGCTTGTTTGCCTTTAAGGCATTTAAGTAATGCTTAGCGCATGTAATTTACTGACCGATTAAGGGTTTTAAATGTAGTAGGTTGGACTGCATTGTATGTATTCTGAAGATGTCTGCTTATGAAGCAGACAAATATTTTAATGTATTTTATTTTATTTTACATTTGTTGACCGGGTTAGTCTGGCTGGATAACAAGTCCATTTTCAGCAGAGGCCGAGGAGTAAAGCTCCACTATCTTCTAGTACATTTCAGACTCAAATGAATTTATTCAGGGAAAATACATTATTAGAACATTGCAAGGGAGGTATAGAAACAGTAAAGTAACAAGTTTCCTCATTATAAAATAAGAAAGATATATGCGCTTCAATATACTATGGTGACTGACTTTACTTCCTGGTGGCCTCTGAGTGGTCACTGACCGTTTCTACAGTACCTCATTTATGCTTTGGACTTTCTCATCTGTTTCTCTGTGTCTTTTCTATGGGGAATGTCAAGTGTACTCCCTATGTGTATTACCTGTGTAATGCCTTGCTGCGGCAGTGTAATTCCACCGGGTTTGCAGTTATGGGTGCCATCTTGGTCGTACGCTTATCCATCCATGTGAATTGCCTACTGGACACTAGTATAGGGCTGTACACATTTCACACCTGCATTTACCATTCTCCAGTGGATGGTTTGCATCATTAGCGGATAGTATGGCAGGTGCTACACACACATCCCTCCCACGGGGCGGGACAACGGATTGGCTGCGAAGCAACACCGAGCCCAGAGTCTACATACCCAGAATCCCTTGACTGCAACATTCGACAGTACCCATTCAACATCCTTCATGTGTGCGGGACTATGATGTGGACGCAGTTCTATGGACCCGTTACCCTGGGGATTTCTGTGCATATGTGCTGGATTACATGGACAGCTATCATCAACATTGAACACGCTTGCGGTGCATATGTGTAGCTGTGACGTGGTCACGACTAACGATCATGTGCCACGCAGTCTGCACGGGTAATTTTTGAGTCCTACAATGGACACCAATGTGCATATGTTAAGTGTAGAGCTTGGCGGACTGTGTCCGTGTGGCCAGTGTGTTTGACTGCTGCTGTATGTTCCCCAATCGCGGATGTCTGCTTGACTACCCATTCTACATGGTGCTACGTAACCAGGTGATTTCGTACTGTGAACAATTGTCATACATCCAAAGATGCTGGTTAGCTACTGCTTCATGTACACATCAGACATCCCAATAGGACATGTCCGTCACTGTATTTACAACAGAACACCACCGGAATATGTCGATCCCCTATGTCTTCATTGTAGCATGATTTCTCCATAGGTGGGGACGCCATAGGTTACATATCCCAGTTGGCGTTGTTGGCGTGCCATCGGTTTGTGTTCCACAGGTAGCCAATCTGTTCCACGGTATGGTGGCGAGTGGTCCCCCATTGTGTTGCTGGCAGATGTAGTGCTGTGTACGCCGGTGTTGGCACAGCGGTCCAGCTTTGTATGTGGGATGTCAGCTGTAGTCCCTATGTGTATTTCCTGCGTTATGCCTTGCCGCGGTTGTGTAATTTACCCAGGTTTGCAGTTGTGGGTGCCGTCTTGGCCATACGGTTGTCCATCCATGACAATTTACTACTGGACACTACTATAGGGCTGTACACATCTCACAACTACATTTAGCATTCTCCGGTGGATGGTTTGCATTATTAGCGGAGAGGAAGGCAGGTGCCACACACACATCCCTCGCACGGGGAGGGACAAAGGATTGGCTGCGAAACAACACAGAGCCCAGAGTCTACATACCCAGATTCCCTTGAGTGCGACAATCGACAGTACCCATTACACATCCTTCAGGTGTGCGGGACTGTGATGTGGACGCCTTCTATGGACCCGGTCCCTGGGTATTTCTGTGCATGTGTGTTGCATTTCATGGACAGCTATCATCAACATTAAACACGCTATGTGCATATGTATACCCGTGGCGACAATGAGTTCCGTGGCGATCATTGATGGCGTCATACTTGTCGTTTTGTATTTTTGAGTCCAGTCATGGACACCACTGTGCATATGTAATGTGTACAGCTTGTCGGACTGTGTCCTTGTGAACAGTGGGTTTCACTGATGCTGTGTGTTCAACAATTGCAGATGTCTGCTTGACTACCCATACTGTGTAGTGCTACAGGAACTATGTTTTCCGATGCCAGAACCCAATTGTGTACATCCACTGTTGCAGGTTAACAAACACTTTCATACACAGAGGTCACGGTTGGAAAGTACTGCCACTTCATTATCGGAACAACACCTCCAGGCTGTGTATATCATGTGAACTTTAGGCCGGTCTTACCGGCCATTTGCAATTGTAATTAGCAGACACGTGTCAATACATGTATGATAAGACATATTGCCATGCTGACGTTGATCTATGTTATTTGGACATTGGCATCTGCCTTTGGCATCCGTTGCTGTGTGTGTTGCCAGTGAACATACACATTGCTTGCTCAGAGGCGGACTACACAATTCTGCACACTACTGTGGTCTCCTTTAAGGACCCTGAGCCAGTGGTCGACAGTACTGCAGCCACTGCATCAATCACATTTGCCATCTACCAGTACCTACAGGACTGCATGTACCAGGCATTCACTTACCCAACTGTGGTTCATTGTACCAATGCCAAGCGTCCAGTGTGGTGTACCCCAGCCATACACATGATGTACAACAGGAGGAGGTGGCTACTACAGGGTGGAGCAGACACCTTGTGAGGTGTGACACCCTTGGTCATCATATGTGTAGAGTTACACAATGTCATGGGATTGTCCAGGGCACATTCCACAGATATACCTACATGGACCTGGCTGACAATCATACCACCTTCAGTTGCTATGCTCGACACCTGTGAGGTCACTACCACATATGCTCTGACTGGGTTCACATAGAGGTGGGGTTTACTCAACATACACACATTGCCGACATACAGGCTGACAGGTCCAGTGAGGACATCTCCACACCCTCCACCACACATGTGGAGATGTCTGTACCAGCGGTTTGTGGTCACCAAATGTTCTGTGACACACAGGTGGGACATGCTCTCTCCAGGGTAGTGTGAATAGCATCCATGAGACCAGATGGTGAGCCCGCTGTGTACTCCACTATCTCATTTGGGATTAGGACCCACAGTTAGGACAGCTATTTCTTTATAGCCTCACCTCAGGTAGGGTGCCCAGGTTGTATCGCATGACAACTGTATTCCCACATCACAGGGCCAATGCCTCCACTGAGGCTGGTTATTACTGTCCCAGTACCCTGAGGAGACCTATCTGCATAGACATGGGGTGGGATCATACTGCGGTTCGTACATGACTGCATAGGGGACATACATACTTCGCATCCCACACGGTTTGTCTTGTTCAGGGGCGGTTCATGCCTTTAAGACATGGTTGACATTTTCGGGACGGTCACCCAGCCCATTGCTGGGGTGTTGCAGTCCATACAGCCTACCTCGTCCTGGCAAAGGGCTTCATAACATTACCCCCCTCAGGTAACGTTAATGAAACCATTGGCTGGGATGTGAACATGTACATCACAGAATGTGTTGTAAACTGTCTATGTGACACAACCCACATGGTCATAGTTGCTGGCTGCATGTCAGACCAACTGCCTGTCACAGGTGGTGTCCCATGGTGCCATTCCGTGGGTGCACCCCTGTCATACATCTACATTTCCACGGTACAGGCACACACAGCGGTGTTATGGGTAACATTGTTTGTAGATGCTTGCAGAACAGATGCCATACTGGGACGGACATCTGACACAGATATCCTTCGAAGGGGCCTCCCGGATATGCATATCTGCTGTCAGGGACATGTCCCACAGCTAACTGGTACATAATGCACAGTCATACCTGTCGAGGGGTAGTAGGTCACCCCTGTACAGCGTATAGGTGGCTGTCCACACAGCACAGGGGTGACTACCAGGGATCAGGGGACAGGGTTTGTCGGTCGCCTTTCATTCAACACACACATTGCTATCGTGGTTCTGTGGGACTTCTACATTGACCACCTGTATGTGCAGGGAGTCACATCTGACTTCACAGCCCGACACGTACACACGGTCACTATATAGCATAGAACTTCACTTATTTGCCTAAGTATGAGCTTATTGTTGTGGCAGTTTGGTAGCTTATCCTGTTTCTTGGGACATTTAGGTATTTCAGTTACGGAAATAACCGATTCAGGCTACAATTACATTAAATACGGGAAATCATTATGACCTACACTCTTCGCACACTTCCCGTTTTTAATGCTTTATTTCGGAACACGTATGCCAATACAGGGACTGCCCCTCGCAAAGTGGGACGGTTGGTGACCTTAGTCGCTACTCCTATGTCGGTGCGGCGTGCTGACATGCTGCTGTACACCTTCTCTGACTATGCACACTCACAGTACATTGCTGTACGGACACGGTATTACGCGTATCCTTTGTTCCTTGGACAGGTACATTTCGGCCTGCGTGGGTTTTATTTGCTTCTCTGTTTAGTTGGGACGGGTACTTTGTTGCATACTCTGCGGACATTTCATTCTGCACGGGCCATGGCTGCAGCCATTTCTATTCTGGGCGGACTATGGCAGACAGCACGTTAGGTTGCTCTTCGCCTGCCTGCTTAAACACGCCTACTGACGCATCCTACTTGGGCTCGCTCACGTACACTACGCACATGCCTGTGGTTACGGTGCACTCTCATTAATATGCATATGGCGCTACTGCGCCGGCTATGCAATGCACCGCCGGCGCAAGCCTTACGCCGGCCTTGCGCCGAGCTTCATGAATCCCGGGGCTAATCTTTTTACATTATCGTAATTCAAGCAAGCAATATCAGACAGTTTAGCAATTGCATTAATGGCTGTACCATGGAGTAAGGGGGTCTGGAACCATACCTAGAGCCCTCGCTTAACATTATACTGTTTACATATCCTCTCAAATATATAAATAAAACTATCAAAGTTATCTCCCTCCCTGTGTTGAGGAAAGTGTTTACCGACCTTTATTGCTTCTGGGGTTCAGTCATTCCCTTCCCCATTACCTCCATGACCCTTTTGAAGGATTAGAAGCACCTTTTTGTGCTGTCTGTGCTTCTCATTTTCTTCAGCTTTCATCTCCAAATGGCACAGTTCATACTGATGCTGCTTCTTCTTCTCTGTATTTCTCTCCTCAGCCTCCAAACTTTGCAGTCTCTCTTCAGTCTCCAATTTGAGTCTCCTTAACTCCAAACAAATGTTTAAGCCCTTTGAAGAAAAGATGAACTGTCTTGTCTCAAAAGGCTGCATATCCGCAATGCAAACTGGATATCCTCTGAGCTGCTAGTCTGCTCTTTGGCTGTGACTACGGATGAGATCATTGCTTCCTTAGTCAGGTCGGCATGCGCCAGTCCCTTGGCTTCAAACACCTTGGCCAACTGATTCCTTGTCAACTTGCTGTAATCCCCTGCTGACATCTTTGCCTGCTGTGCCTGACTAAACTCACTAAAAATTAATAAAACTGTTGTGACAATAGGTTTACCTTGTGGCTGTCAAGAGTGCACACCTCTGTGACAGCTACCCACAGACTACTAAAGCTCAATTAAAATCTCACACTACTACCACCGAAATGTGAAAAACCCTCTCTTTACTCCAGGCAGTAACTAAGGGGAGTCAGTCTTCACCACTGGCTCTGGTAAGGGAGTGGCAGTAAAAACAGGAATAGAAATGCACAATTTCTCCTAAGGGTACACCAGGAACAGGTTCCAAAACCTGAGACTGATCTATATAATTCACTTATTCCCCAAATGAGTCTCCACACTAACCACTGCAGAGCACTGTGTCCCAGTTCTAGGTATCTGACACACTTACACTTAAATGTCTGATACTCACACATACACACACACACACACACACTCTTAGGAAAGACTGACACAAATTTTTCCTGCTGTGTTTCTTTCCCCAGATTACAAGGTAATGGCTACCACCAGTCAAATATCACAGTACAGTTCAAAAGGGGTGTTCAATAATATTGGGTAAAATAGATATTGAAACAAATGGTAGCATGTATCCCAAGCAGTAAGGCTTTTTGAAATGGGCCTGGTGTTATCACAATAAACATAAACACTCAAGTTACTAAATGTATGTACTTATTTATTGAATAGTCAGTCACAGTAAAGGGTAGTAAAACATTTAATAATAAATAAAAAGATTTAAAACATGTAATTATTGAAATACTGATTCAGATAAACAGCAGAGTTTCACAGACAGGAAATATGAAAATAATACGGTAGGACAGATCTCACATTGATTTTAGAAAACCTCTAACTATCTGGCTGTAGTTCCCTGACTATGTGAAGATTGACTGTCCCTGTCTAATCTAAATAACATTGCAAGGCAAGAGTATACTCTTACCTCTGCAAGGTAAGATGAGAAGTCATGTCCACACTGCAGGCTGTTGTCCGTCCTCAGCGACTGGAGCAACTTTTGTGGATACAACTGGACTACTACTGCTGAACAGCTCTGGAAAACAACTACTGAACAGTAACTGAGCAACTGACTCAGAACCTGCTTTTTATAGGAGATCTTTTACAAAAGTAGCAAAAGTTGCTATGAGAATTCTATTCTCTCGTATCAGACTTTATAAAGCAAACAAACAGCTGCAGTGAAGATTCTATTCTCTCAGCTCTGGCACACAATGACATCACATCTAGGTCAGCTGACCCTGGCACAACATACATTCAGAATTCTCTTTACAAAGAACATGTACATTTTTTTTGCCAACAGATTCTTATTATTTTTCAACAATTGAATAATATATAATGAAATAGAATAACTTTTAAAATAGTAACATTATAATATATCAAAAAATAAACAACATAAACTATGTACGATATTTACAAAGGCCTGACTGATTATTGAGTGAAGCTCCAAAATTTCTTAGTTATCAATCAGTTAATTTAGTCATTAATAATATCGTTCTTCAGATATAAATCAATAAACAAAATCAATTTAATGGAAGGATTATTGATGGATGTGTTAGGATAAATTCTCAGTTCTTAACATGTACATTTCGTCAGCCAAAAGGACACTGTTTGACATTCAAGCATCTTGCATAAATCAGAGTGATTATCAAAAAACATATTTACAAAATTATAGCTAGTCATGCTGGCATATGTAACACAAGGTAATTTACAATTATTTACAATTATTTACAAATCTTAAGACAGTCATGCAAACACGGATAACAATATCTAGTATCCTCACAGCCTGAACAAGATATGAGAATGTCTCAGGAATTCTTTGGTGGCATGAGATCAGTACTTGTCCTAATTAATCTGGCTGCAATGCATGATATGTCTGACCACATGGTCCTCTGAGGTATGCAGCAGCACAGTCCTCAACACCTTTGCCTCCTACCTGTCAAGATATACTTAGAATGTGATCATTAGGATTAGTTGATCTGTCTACTCTTTGTTGCAGTGTCCAGCAGGACTCTATTCTGGATCCGGTTCCCTTTGATGTTTACATGCTTTCCCTCGGAAATGTTGTCTAGTGGCAATGTCTTCAATGTCATAGCTAAGCTGGTGGCACTCAGCTGTACCTCTCCTTTCCAGAGAAGTAAAGAGGACTGTTGTGATTGTGTTAAGACTTATTTGGAGGATATAATCTCTCTGATGTCAGTTAGTGGCACAGGTTCAACCCATGTCAAAATATTGCCATGGCTTTTCACACCACTTATGGTCATCTACAGCCTATATCCTTATTTATGGCGTCAGAGTTTTAAGATTTCTCCAGGTAGTAAGTCTGAGTGATCAGCTTACATTTCAGAACTAGGTACTGTTTTTCTTCTGTTTTTGCTGTCGCTGTCTGAGAAAATCTCCCATATTAGACACCATTTCCCCTAGAAAATATGCCACTTGTGGTGCAGGCCTTGGTTATATACCTTCTGTGATAGTATGGAACCTTTTGTCTAGAGTTTTCAAACACTGAGGTTAGAAGGTTGCAGTGAGTGCAAAATGTGGTGCAGAGACTGCCTGTGTGCTTCTCTAGATATAGTTACATTATGTTTATTCTTGAATGTCTCTACTGGCTTCTTGTAGAGCACCAACCCACTTTCAGAGTTCTTGTGATTTTACTTAAAGCCTTATGCGATGCAGTCCCACTTATATAAAATAGCTTGTGGTGTCGTACAAGTCCTCATGGGCACTATGCTCAGCTGCCCTAGGATTGCTTGTAGTCCTCATATTTAGGCTTACATTTCTAGCTTCGGGCTCTTGTCTTCTGTCTGACCTCTGACGTTATCTACCATGACAGCTTCATGAGTGTGAACTTGTGCAGTCATGTGTGAGTTACTTTAGAGTCACCTCTTTCAAAGAGAATTTAGGGACCCTTTTGAACTTCTGTCTACCGGTATAATCCTTTAAGTTATTTGATATACTTGCTACTATTATTCATTTGTTTTAATTATTACATAACTGTACCTTGCCTAGGTGTATAGACATGCAACTAAAGCCTGATTGATTGATTGACTGATTGATTGATTGCATAACTAGGGCCATGGACAAAGGTTGAAGACATAAGAATGTGATAATAGCAATTAGGGCGAAATGTTTTGCAGACAAGAGGTAGAACGCAGGGCTGCAGAAGTGGAGGCAGCATGTTGCAACAAAGCTAGGAGAAGTGCAGTAGAAGTAATGTGTGTAACAACGGCAATGTTGAAAATGAGTTTGAAGAATGGGAAAAGAAGAAGAACAGCCCTTTTCTGGGGTATAGCAAATAAGATGAACAGAGATGCAGACCTGGCCAGGCTGTGTAAAGATGTAAGACAGGTAAAATGCAGAGGTGCTGAATGCATATTGTCTTTCAGTCTTAATGGAGGATAACAAGAAGAGGGTGCCTTGCTAAGAAAGAATTAAAGAATAAAAGGGAGAGTAGTGGATGTGGACAACAGACTAGAAAGGAAAAAGGTAAATAGAGAACTGTCTGCCATTTGGGAAGATAAAACACAAGGACAAGGTGGTAGACTTCCACTGGCCCTCAGGGATGTGGCTAATATTTGGGCAAACCCCCTCATTGATAACTATAGCAAATCACAGTTTTTTACAGAAGTATCTGAAAACTGGAAGAGAGCAAGTGTGGTACCATTTTACAATTGAGGGAGTGGAGTTAGGAAGACTGAAGGTCAACACAGACCAATTAGCATAACAGCAATGGCAGGGAAAGTCTTGGAAAGGAAGAAAGCTGATTGCTTCCAATGGGGACTTTAATATCATGGGCTGCAATCATCAATGTTTTTAGCCAGAAGGAAAATGGATCCAGTTCTGTGAGTTACTAAGTGAACAGCAGAGTACAGGTAGATATTATGTACCATACTTTACCAAGGCTTTTGACTCAGTCCCACATAGGTTGCTGCTAGGAAATCTGAGAGGATGGGGTAGGATTATAACTGAGGAATTGTTATTTCTAAATGGTTGAAGGCTTGAACAGAGAGGGATGTTCATTGTTTCATCCACTGCTGCCACAGTGATAACTTCTTTGGACTTTTGTCACAGAAGGACTGATATCCAGCCTGACTTCTGGATCTTTGCACACTTCGCATTCCTGCCTAGAAAGATGTCCTACCATCAGCATATCAGTGGTATAAGGCGGTCTTTCTTTTTGTCATATGAATGAAGATTGTTATGTATTACACTTGCGTTTGTCAGTCAATCACTTCATTCTTATATTTTTTGATTATACTGTGTATATGTATACCAATATAAGTTTTTAAACATCAGGCATATATGTCACAAGCTAAGATTCTAGGTACATTCCCGACAAGAAGCTTATCCATTGTAAAGACTTTCACAACCATTGTTTATTTCATTTGGAGCATAAGCATCACATCTGTAACCTGTGGGAGACTTGAGTACAGAGATAGCGCCTTAAGGCAACCTGTATTGGACAGGCTATTCATACCCTAGTTCGCCTGGTGAGGAATTTTTGAGGGTGTTCCAACAGTTACAAGTGCCTGGTTAGGTATATGTCAAAGGGACGTTATACTCAGTGAAGGGCGTGATAGGGGCTGAGCAGAGCAGTACAATAACTTCCTTGGACCTGGATGCCATACCCTTGTTTATGAGCTGTGTGGCAGAGAATGATTTTCCTACTGTCTTGACTATGTGTTGGTCAAAGGCCAGTTTACTTTCTACATATATTGCAAGATCACTAACTATTGGGTCCACTGTTAGGGTGTTTTATAGCTGGAGTAATTAGCTTGGGTGGACAATTTCCCAAAGTGCATTATAATGCATTTCTTCATGTCGAGTTTTAATGTGTTGGTTTGATGCCAGTCATTTGTTTGTGTTAGACCCTCTTGTAGGATGTGGTGCTGTGGAGAAATTCTACAATAGCTCCAAATTTGCAGTCATCTTCAAACTTGGTGAGACAAATGCTTTTCACATTAGCCTTGACTTCCGAGAAGTAGATGCCAAACAGGAGCGGGCGCAACATGGGGCCCTGGATACTCCACTGGTGACCAGTCTCCTGATGGACTCACTGATCTTAACTTCTTGGGTCCTATCTTGTGTCAGCCAGCTATCCAATGCATTGTTGTAGTGATTTATGCCTAGTTCTGAGTGTTTGTCAACAATACCCAAGTGGGGTATTGTATCGAGCACCTTGGTCAGGTCAAGGTAGGTGGTATGTACCATTTTCCCCTCATCCATAGCCTTGGCGACCGTCTCAAAGAAGTCTACCAGACTGAATAGGCAAAACCTTCCCTTAACAAAGCCAAACTGGGATAGGTCCATTGTCTGTAGGTTACCAATGTCCTTATTGATCATTTCCATGGTAATTGTTCCATGACCTTGTTTATTAGACTTGTCAGACTGATGGGTCTGTAGTTCCCATGGTCAATTAATGGTCCACCCTTTTGAAGAGAGATGACTGCTGTGACCCTCCATTCACCTGGCACCTAACCTGTTTTGAGGCTGTAGTTGAAGACTGCCTGAGGTGGTCCTGATAGGCCATGTTTTAGGCTATTTAGGAGGCAACCATGGATATTGTTGGGACCCACAGAAGCAGTGTTTTTGGCCTTAGAGATTGCTACCAGGACCTGCCCCATGTTTATAGTTGGGAGATGTGGTAGAATAGATTTCACAGAGGGGTAGTGAGGGGGAGTGTGGGGGAGATGAAGTTAGAGCTAAGTTTATCAGCCAGTGGAGTCTTTATGTCACCTTGGTCACTGAAGGTTGTGCCATTTACCACCAGTTCTGTACACTGCTGAGTGTTACCTTTAAGGTTGTTGACATAGCTGAAGAAGACTTTGTGATTGTTCTTAGCCTGAGAGGCTATCCAAACCTCATAATTGGCCAGTTTGACATTTTTAGACCTCTTAGTTTTTTGTTTACTTCAGAGAACTGATGTCTCTGTGAGAATTGCTCTTTCTGGTTTTGGCCATGACTTTTTTTCTTTTGTTATTCACCCTATTAGGGTAAGGATTCCACCTGTAGAAATTGTTTTTGCTGTTAAATTTAGGCTTACTTCTGGTAGGCATTGCAGTGTCAATGCAGCCATTTACATTTGTTCAGTGTTTCTGTAAATAATTCTGCATATGTAGCTGTGTTCTCAGGGTTTAGGAGAACCATGAATTTTGACAAACTGTCTCTTAATAGGATGTATTTAGCTTTAGAATAGTTCCTAATTGTTACATCTGTGGTTGGGTTTTCCAGGTTGTTTTTATTTTGAGGGAGATAGCTTTGTGATCCAACATCAGCAATGAGGACATGATATGGGGGGGTGGGGGGAATGCAATGCTGTCCCATGTTGGTGAATACTAGATCCATTGTGTTTGATCCAATGATTGGAGTGTGCACTATCTGGTCCAGGGTATTTGTGTTAATAAAGTCCAGGAAACATTGTGCCTGTGAGATAGAGGCAATGTATG
Organism: Protopterus annectens; assembly: GCF_019279795.1. Lineage (NCBI taxonomy): Eukaryota > Metazoa > Chordata > Ceratodontiformes > Protopteridae > Protopterus > Protopterus annectens. The sequence goes on along the minus strand of NC_056735.1, from coordinate 1,367,684,762 downwards.
TTTCCCAATCTATAGAGGGGTAGTTAAAGTCTCTCATAGTTAGGGTATTTGGTTTAATGGTGAGTGTCTTGAGTGGGTCTAGGTATAACCTGTGGGAGTCCATTCCAGGGCATTCTCCTGTGTAATTAATGTAGATTTATGCTTGCTGCTAATATAGGTTGAGACTTCTAAACTTTTTTGCCCCTGTCTGTGCATCTGATGGTCTAAATATGCATAAGGCACTGAAACCTTGTACTGCCGGAGTACTTTCTGCAGATTTAAACCATGTCTTAGTAACAGATGTCTGTATTCTCCAGAGTGCCTTGCAGTCCAGTTTTACTTTGACTGGGAAACTGTACACCTCAGAAAATCCCTATGCAGGAATAGCAGGACATGCATGTTATTGTTACAGCATTTTAAGTTTTGTTGGCTCTGTGATTAAGCCTGTAAAACCCAAGTACTGGATCTTGAACCTGTCTGATTTTTATGCTAATATTTCTCATCAAATCTGTTTCTTGCTTTCTGTCAAAATTGTTGAACTATGATGTCAGTTTTCTATGTCTCTACCATGCCTTTCCAATATTAAAAATACTACTATAAAATGAAAAAGAATTAACTAGGAAAATAAGATGACATGTTATCAGTTGACATGGGTTGGGAGGGCGGCCTAATGGTTAAGTTGTTTGCCTTACAAACACAAGGTACAGGGTTTGAATCTCACAGGGGATAATTGGCTAGGCTTAAAATAGCTCGCAAGGGTAGTTAGCCTAGTATGAACCTATGTAAGATAGGCAAGACTTAGACAGATGTTCGCAAAAGTAGATTCTCACCAGATTTGTTTAGATATTTTGTGCCTTGTACTTATTTCCAGGTAACAACATCTGCATTTCTTTTATCTCAAAGCTGTCAAAAAAGGCCTTAAACTCCAGAAGATAGAATCCGCATCTGTGAAGTCATTAACATGGTAACCTCCATACTAATTTCTTTGGGTAAAACATCTACCTTAGGATGTCCTAAGACAGATTATTGTCTTTCAATTCTCAGATACTTTAAAGCCAACAAACCATCTAGTACTGGCAAAATGGGGTATGAATAAGGCAGTGTGATGGTGGTATTGCCCTTTTTGTGAGTTTAGGGACACCACTAATGCTTTAATTTTGAGAATCGGTCAGTACTTTATTATCCTACAACTCTTTATGGCTTTCCCATCCTGGTGTGTGGGAGTACGTGCTACCCAGTGGGAGATAGTATCATATTAGTATCTTTGGTGCAGTGACTTGAGTGTATGCTTGATATTTTGAATTCTAGCTCCAGATACACAACTAACCATTACCTTCTCTTTGTCCTGCCTGGTGCAAAGTGCATCTGTGTGGCATACAATAGAGTCCCCAGAGACAAAAGTAATAGGTAAAGTATTTGCTTGCCTTATGTACTTTGTTCTTGGAAGATTATTGGCTCTAGAATTATGTGTGATGTTAGGTGTTTCTTTTGGTGTATGTTTTTATGATTGCTGGAAATAGCTGTTGCCATTTGATTGCTTAGGAGATCTTTGAAGTTTGGAGAGGTTTATTTCAAGTGCCTCAGCCTCAGAAGGTCTGTGTGTGTTTGGTGAGGACTTTGTGTGGAGGATGTAGTGTGCGTCTTCTTGACAACCTTGTTTGTAAGCAGCATGTTTGCCCTCAAGAAGGTTGTGTATGTGCAGGTCTTACACTGTTAGTTTCTTTAAGATTGTATGAGCACATAAGACCATTGCTGCATTGTCTCAGGATACCTGTATCTACCAAGATGGCCACAGTGACATTAGGAAATTGCAAATCCATGTTGTCAGGACCTGTTTTTGGTTTGGGTTTTATGATTTAAGGACCTGGTTTTGCAGGGAGTTATCTGAGTGGTGTCTAGGGTTAAGGCTAGATATTAGATAGTGCTATGATCTGATATTAGTGCTGTTTGATGCACTAACTAGCAGCCCTAAGCTTAGTTCCATGCAAATCCTTTCTGTGTTGTGGGTTAAAGTCCTAGGTACTAGCATTATAGGTTTGCTACTACACACTGGTAATGTTAACCACCACTGAGCAGTGAACAAAGAAGACAGAGCTCCTTGTCAGAGGCTGATGTGGTTGTGGCCAAGCCTACTGCAGGCACACCATAAAAATGATGAGAGAAATAACCTTGTGAGATGAATGTAAAGGAGTAGGAGGGCAGTAGTACAGTTATGTAAGTTAAACTTACCGTAACGGTAGATGTTTGAATGATCACTGCTGCAGTAGCCTTAATTATATGGGTTATATCCTGCCAAGGATATAACACCCAGCCAGCTTCCAAAGCTTCAGGGCAGCTTCCACACACCCAAACTGTCAAGCAACTCAAGATGATCTGACTAAAAACAAGTCTGGGCACAAAGCCCTTCAGAGCTTTCCTGCCAGCAGAGAAAGGGAGGCTGAGCCCAGAAAGGGCAGTGCTAGGAATAAGAAAAAATAAATGTCCACACACTGGAATAAAAAACACCAAAAAACAAGGAGGACAGAGGGAGGGAGTGGCTCATTCTTGTGAAAAATGAGGTTGGCTTGACTCACTATAAGAGCTTGAATCTCAGACAGATAAGGCTACTGCAGCAGTGATCAATATGAAGAGCATCCAGTGGGATGGAGGGAGGGAGTGTCTACTGCAGCCGTAATTATTCAAACATCTACAGTTATGAGAATATAAACTTACACAACTGTACTATGTTCTTCATATTAATCAGTGCTGCAGTAGCCTTAGCTATATGGGTAGATTACCATAGCTAACTATATTTGGGAGGTGGAAGGAGAAGGGTCCAGGATCCTTTGGATAATGGTCCCAGCAAAGTATGATTTACAGAGAAAGAATCCAGCTTATAGTACTTTGTAAAAGTATGTACAGAGAATCAAATAAAATCTTCTAGAATACTTCTAGAATCTAACCCTTTCCAAAAAAACATAGAGGCAGTCAAGGTCCTTGTAGAGTGGGTCTTGACCCTGCCTGGAACAGATTTGTCATGAAGATTATAACAAAAGGTAATAGCCTTAGACAACCATTTGGAAATAGTCTGTTTTGACAACGGTTGTCCCTTCTTCTTGCCTTCCCAAGAAATGAACAATTGATCCAATGATCTGAAAGATTTAATTCTGTCAGGACTGTACCGAGTTGTCTGTGGGCATCCAAGGTATGGAGTATCCTTTTTCCCTCATGTTTAGGTTCAGGAAAGAAAACAAGAAGATGGATAGTTTGACTTAAAGTAAACTCGGATACCACTTTAGTCATAAAAGAAGGATTAGTTCTCAAAAGAACCCTGTCTTTGTGGAAAATGAGGTAGGATTGACTCATTGTATGGGCTTGCAACTCAGACACCCTTCTTGCAGAGGTCAGAGAAATCAATAAAACTGTTTTCCATGTTAAGAACCTCCAGTCAGCCAGATTAGGTGCCTAAAAGGAATTAAGACCCTATCATCCAGTCAGTCAGTTGAAAATGATTGATGTTGGGGTGCATTAAAGATCCTTGTTCTTGTGTGAGTAGACCCAGTCTGTGAGGAAGCTTGTGATAATTGCCCCTGGCCATTTCCAAAAGGAGAAAAACACAGTTGCGTGGGCCATAATGGAATCACCACAATGATATTGGGGGATTCCTTCTGAATCTTTGGCAGTACCTTTGATGTTAGTGGAAAAGGTAGAAAGGCATACAGGAACATTCCTGTCCAAAGAAAAGCAAATGCATCTGACTTCCAGGCCTTCTTGCATGAAGTCCTGGAACAGAATTTTGCCAGCTGTTTGTTCAGAGAGGAGACAAAGAGGTCTACTTGAGAAACTCCCCACAGATGGATCAAATCTTAGAAGACTCCTGGATTTAGTTTCCATTTGTGAAGTTCTGCCCTGGTCCTGCTCAGTTTGTCTGCCACACAGTTTTGCTCTGACGGAATGTAAGATGCTTGTAGAGTGAGACTGTGCTGTGAAGCTGTATCGCAAACTAGTATGACTAATCTTCAAAGGGAGTATGGCCTGGTTCCCACTTGCTTGTTGATGTACCACATCACTGTAGTATTGTCTGTAATCACTTGAAGAGGTTGCAGAGACCAAGACTTGCTCAGAAAATTGAGTGCCTTGATCAGGGCAAACATCTCCTTCATATTTATGTGCTTGCAGCTCTCCTTGGTGTCTCACATCCCCTGCATTTATATTGTTCCTGAAACTGCTCTGAAGCAAAGTCTGAAGTATCTGTGGTAACTGACTGCTTTAGAGCAGGGAGGAAGAAGGGGAGACTTTTATTTAAGGATATCTGTTGTCTCCACCAAGTAATTTCTCTTCTGACAAACCCCTGTACTGGGATCTGAAATGATAAAGGGTGTTGATGCTGATTTTAGATACCACTGTATTCTTTCTCATGTGGAGTCTTGCCAGAGATATCATAGGAATCATAAATGCCATGTGACCGAAACTCCTGAGGTATTCCCTTGCAGTGAATAAAGTCTGAGTGAAAACCTTTAGAAATAGATCTACTATTTTTCCTGTTGAAGAAAAGCTGTTTAACTGATGTGTCTAGTTGACATTCCAGGAACATAATCCTGTGTGTGGGAGTCAAGAAAGACTTTTGAATGTTCTCTTGGAATCCCAGCTTGTGCAAAAGATTTCTCACCCAAGAGAGATTCCTGACATTTTGAAAAAGACTCTGGAAATATAAGCAAGTCATCTAAATATAAAAATATGTGGACACCCTGTATCCTACAGTGAGATATAACTGGAGTGCCACACTTTGTGAACACTCTTGGTGCAGCGGATAGTCCAAATTGTAAGGCAGAAAACTGATAATGTGATTCAGACACAAAAAACTTTAAAAACACCTGAAATCTGGATGTGTAGGAATGTAATGTTGTGTGTCTTTTAAGTCTAGTGTTATGAGGAAACTTGTAAGAGAAAGAAGAGGTAACAGCTTGTGAAGTGACATTTTGAATTTGGGCACTATCACAAACTGGTTTAGGAAAGAAAGATCCAGAACTGATCTTGAAGTGGGAGGGAGGAACTGGTTCTAGCAGTATATGATGAAGAACAGGTGGAAACAAAGCAGTCTGATCTGCAAGATGAGGAATGACGCCCTAAAAAGGAGGAATTTCCTCCCACTGCCATCTATAACCCCGATGAATATTTTTCAGAACCCATTTGTCTGAAACAATCTGTTGCCAAAGGGAAAAATGGAGATTCAGACTTTCTGGAAGAGAAAGAGGGTCAGAGTGTGAGAGGGTCACAAGATCTCTTGAATAGTCATTCAGACTTGTTGGAGTGTCCGTGGTTTCGGGAGGTCTGAGACTTCTTTTTGGAACCTTCTTACCACTTCTTAGACATGTTTACCTGAATTCTGTTGAGACTGTTTATTCTGTGTTTTTTTTTTAACAAAACTGGATATGGAAAGAGAAAATCCCTTGGACAATTTGGAAAAGGGGAGCTTGCCCCTTTCATCACACTTTGTGATCACCTCTGCAGCAGATGGGGCCAAACACCAAATCTCTATCCAAGGGAGAATTTAAAAATCTAATTTCTAACATCATCTGGAAGGTTCTGAGAATACAGCCAAGCAAACCTCATTAAAACTGTACCAGTGGCCTTAGCCCTGAAAGAAGTACCAACAGAGTCACACACACTGCAAGCAGTGAGAAGTGACCTATGCAATAGAAAAAAGTTATTTAAAACAGATTTTTCTTCACAAGAAGAAATTGTAAATAAAACATTCCTCATACTTTCACAATATATCAGAATAAACTTCAACATAATAGCCTGACAATTTAAAGTTCTGAAATTCAAAGTTGCAGAACTTTACACTTTTTCCCATATCTATCAATAATTTCCCATGCTTTTTAGAAAGAGTAGGATTAGAATTAACTAAGTGCTTAGCAGCAGAGGAGTCAACTAAGGACATAGCTTCTGGGTCAGGTTTGGGAACAGTGTATAAAAAAAGTTAAAAGACAGGAATCCTATCTGCCTTTTTAGGGACAGTTGTAAAGCAGACTGGACAGGAAGAATGGGTGTACTTTCTGGAAAATAACCTTCTGTAACAACTCATAGTATTTTTTGAGGAACTGAGAAACCTCAGCGTTTTCCCACTGAAACTACTTGGCCTTCTATCAGTTGACTCAGAGGAGAGAAATCGTCACAGGGAGAATCAGAAAGTGATCTCTTCTTGGAGTCTGAATCAGAACTCTGAGGGCAAAACCCTGAATCTGTCCCTGCATCTTTCTGTTCAGATCCAGAATCTTGAATCACTTCAGGAAAGGACGTATCCCTCCTTTGACTGGAAACTACTCTACAAGAAGGATCAATATCCAGAAATCAAACCAGTCCCAGTAGATTGTTGTGTCTGAAAAATAAGTATGGATATATGATGCTTTACCTGCACATTTTAAATTTATATCATAAGAATTATTTCACTGTGAACAAGTAAAATATACATTTTTAATGTACTACGTAAATTAAGTTTTGATGTCACAAGAAAAAAATATTATGGTCGTGGTTGAATGCTAAAGCTGAGAAATGTGAATGTCAGATAACCTTATGGTTAAGACTGTAATGTAATCATAAAGGATGATCTATATTTTTTTGTATGTTTGTTGTGTACTGTAAGTTATATCTTAGTATTGAAATGTTGTCAACCATGTGTGACTGGTCCATTAAAACTAAAATTACAGAAGACCCCAACTACAAAAAAAATGTATTGAGTATTAAATTACATTTCTTCCATTTATCCCTTAGTCTGGTGAAGAGCTAATTGTGTATGAGCTTTTAAGGGGAAGTATTGAGATTCATACTAGTAAAGTTATGTTATATAGTCATTACAAGTCTTAATAAGTATATTTGCCAGTACCTGACAGCTGACAATCTTTGCAGATGTATTTGTATGAAATATACAGACTGTGCTCGATACATTACAATAAAGAATATTGTATTGTTTTTTTCTTACCAAATGTTTTTTGTGTGGTGTCTTGTAGACTGATGGCAGAGATACAGATTCGACATCAGAAGGCAGTTACCAGCTTAGCAAGCACAAGAAGACGCCCAGCTCCCTAACCAATCTTAGCAGTTCGTCTGGCATGGCATCTTTGTCATCTGTATGTAAAAAATGTGTTTAACACAGTCTTGTTACTAATCCACATAACATGCTCTTGCTGCTATATGTCATTAATCAAAAACTTAATTTCCTAATGATACTACCTGGTGTTTGACGTTTCGTATGTGTGTGTGTGTGTGTGTGTGTGTGTGTGTGTGTGTGTCTATACACGGGTCTACTTCTAAATTTCGAAGTTTCAAAACTTCAAATTTCGTATGGTCTAGACCATAAGGTCGAAGTTTTGAAACTTTGAACTGTTTAAATGGCGATCACCATACAGCACAGAATGGTACATTTACTATTTTCCTCGCCATAGTGCAATCTCGGAGTTAGTATTTTTAATTAGCAGGGGGTGTAGGGGGGTGCAGGGGGCTTGCCCCCTGCAAAAACATAAAAAAAATATATATTTTTTTTTAATTTACATTTTGAAGTTTCAAAACTTCGATCTTATGGTCTTGACCATAAGAAAGTTTAAGTTTTGAAACTTTGAAATTTAGAAGTAGACCCGTACACATATATATGCATATATGTATATCCCTTTTTAATTATCAGAGGGCCCAAACTGAAAGAGGTCTGTTGTCAAATTTATATAGGCTGGTAACTTGTACTTATGTCTGATTTAAAGTTATGCTTAGAGAAACAGAAGTCAGTAGTGTAAGCAAAATGATAAACAATTTAATAGTTGATAAATTCAAAAGGGCATTCTGATGTAATTTATGTAACTAGGATTTTCAGAGTGTACTGATAATTTGGTTGTGCTAATTGAAAAGAAAAGTATGCAATCTAAGCCTTTAAATGAGAAAGTGCAAATGCTGTGAACATACAAAAACTATTTGTAATTGAAATACCATGTTTTAGATGTTGCAAACAGGGACACATTTGCTTAATATTTTTAACTAGTAATAGCAATGCTGTACCTTACAAAAATGCAGTTTCTAACCAACATGCAGGCAATGAAAATAGGAATGTTATACCTAGCAAAAATGTGACTCCCAGCCAGCATGTTGATGAAAGTGTACTGCTGGGATTGGATTAAAGCAACTCCTAGAATAGTAGAATAAGCACATTGTTTCTGTGACAAGGTAGGTTCATAGGATCATAGGTAGGTACTAGGCTATCATCCCAGGGGCCTACGTAAGCCTAGTCAACAAGGCTCCCTGGCTTATGCCACCCAAGAATGTTATTTTCCTGTGCCTCTGTCGAGCAGAGCCACAGAAGTGATCCCTGGGGTGTATTTCCTATTTCCCATCTACTTATTAAGACTTTTCTTGAAGAGTCCTACTGAGGAAATTTGCTTGACATAGATTGGTAGCTTGTTCCAGAGTATGGGAAGTCTCTTGGACAAGAATCTGTTCCTCCAGCATGTCCTGTTTATTGTGGTGACCAAGATTTAGGTCCCTAGAGCGTGTAGCTCAGAGGGATTGGGATTTCTTTAGGTGTAGCATGTCCAACAACTCCGTGTTTGACATAGCTTTATATGTTAGACAGAGATCACCTCGAAGTAGATGATATGCCACAGAGTAAAGCTGGAGTTTTTTGAGACGGTCAGTGTAGGGCATCTGTTTGTGGCAAGTAATCCTCTTTGTGAGGTACTTCTGTGGCCTTTCCAGCTGCTGCAGATGTCTTGTGAGGTACATTCCAAAAAGGACATTGTACTCTGTAATGGGTCTAATGAGTGTCGAGTAGAAGGGAACAATGACCTCTTTTTTCCTAGATTAGAACCCTTTTGTGATGAGGTGTGCCATGTAGAAGGATTTCCTGACTACTGTAGCGATGTGATTATCAAAGGAGAGACTACTGTCCGCCTGGGTCCCCAGGTCTCTTATCACACATTCGGTGTCAAGTAGACTGCCTCCTATGTGGTAGTTCATGGGTACAGAGTTTTTACCAAAGGGGATGATAATGCACTTTTTGGCATTGAGCTTGAGACCATGGCTCTGACACCAGGCATCTGTCTCAGTGAGGCCCTTCTGTAGGATGTCCACATCATTTGGGGACTCAACTATGGCTCCTAGTGTGCATTCATCTGCAAACTTTGTTAGCCAAAGGTCTTCTGTGTTAGCCTGTACTTCAGAGAAGTAGATACCAAACAGGAGAGGTCCCAGGACTCTACCCTGTGGTACTCCACTTGTCACTGGTTGGAAGTCAGATTTGAAGTCTGCAACTTTTACAGTGTGGGTTCTGTCAGTGAACCAATTGGCAACCCATCTTGTGGCATAGGGATTTATACCTAGTTTAGTGAGTTTAGCTATAATTCCAGAAGGGGGATGGTGTCAAAAGCCTTGGCGAGGTCAAGATAAGCTGTGTGAACCACCTTACCCCTCGTCTACAGCTTCGGTGACTGCCTCAAAGAAGTCGATCAGGTTCAGGGGGCATGATCTGCCTTTCACAAACCCGAAATGGGTGGGGTCCAGAGTTTGGAGGTTACCAATGTCTTTGTTTAGCCAAATGTACAATGTTGCTGTAAGTAAAGTATCTGAGAAAGATATTAGACTCTGGAATTATGGTTATACTTTTGAGTGTATTCATAAAGCAAATGACAAGATGTAGGTAAAACAGTAAGTATCCATGGAGGCAGGAAGGAAAATCTTATAATATGCACAGAAATTCAAACACTGTTGGATAAAGTACAGTATCATGTAACTGTGGTACATAATTTAATAAGAAGTGTCATAAATGGCCAAGACTTCCCTCATTTCAACACACTATGGAAGTTATGGGGACAGGGAGCACATTCAGATACTGTGTGGCCTAAATATAGCTCTTCCACAAACTGGGCTGGGGCAGCAGCAATCTACCACACTGTTAAGAATACACAGTCCCGAATGTGCCCCTAGTAAAAAAATTGAAGCGAGGGCAACAGTAGCCTGATAAACTGTTAAAAATGTAGAGTCCTGATAAAGAAAAGGGAATAGTTATATAAACTCAAAAAGGAACTAAAGTCTGACTTTGACTGGAAGGGATAGAAGACTCTGTATGTTATCAGAGGCCTGTTATTGAGCCTTAAGGAAGAAACCATAGTACATGGTATGTAACCTTGTCAGAGTATTCCAGCCACTAAAGAAATGAAGTATGTCTGTGTAGAGACAGGAGGAAAGAGAGAGAGACTAATAGTGATACACCCACAACGAGAAGGAAAGGAACCTGAACAGAGTCCTAGATTTCCATTTATAATGTAGAAACAGAGTTAGTGAAAAACAGGGGTCTCAGCAGTAGGCACTTAGAGATAGACATTAGTAAGGTAAAAGCAAAGGAATTGCCAAAGTCAAAAGCAGAAGAAAGTGAGTGGCATGAGTTGCCTTTTGTAGAGGAAGGCATAAGAAAAGGAGAAACACCTTTAATTGTATTAATAGGTGCAGCATGTAAATAATGAAATATTTTAAGAAGGCACATTAAGATAATACCTTAAGCAGGGGGGTCTGTTGTCATCCATCAAATGGTCTAGCCATCAAAGGGCTGAACATCAAACAATAAGCTTTGAAAGTTCACTGAGTGTCATCGACACGGTAAGTAACTACTTGTCCAGCACTTCCTCTTCTCTCACACCAGTCGGCTTTTAGTAATGTGAGCCAATGATTCTCTGTTTTAGGAAATAGTGTCATGTAGCAACAGATGTTTTTGCATGCAAGCTGGGGAGACTATAGGTTCATTTTGGAAATAAAGCATGACATATGCAAGTTGTGGTAGTAATACCCTTTACCTGTTGTAGCTCACCTTTCCGGTCAGAGAAAATGTGATTTTTTTCTGGAACCAGAAAAGGAGTTCTGAATAACATTTTGCTATTTACATGTAACAGGTGTAATCATTTTTCTTTCTAGGTCATTCTCCCCCACCACCTACTGGCAATCAAGCCTCCCTTTATCAAACTTGAGTCTAGTGATTCCCTAAGTGGTGGCGCGTCCCCATATCTGCCGAGGGAGACACATCATACAGGCAGACATCAGAGAATTTCTGTCCTTGATGGCAATGAGAGAAGCTTTAGGCAAGTCCCTAAGCCCACCACTGGATTGGGGTGGACTGCCTGAATCACAGCAAAGATTGACAGTGCCCTCATCTTGTAAGTGTATGTTCCACTGCACTCGCTAATGAGGCTTACCCCCAGTCAGTGGCTGGAAGAGGTGCAGGATCACCGGAGGTTTCCCACTGCAGTGCAGTCTCTACTCCCCTAGCAGTGCCATAAAGCACCTAAGCCCCTAATCAAAATTGTCACCTACATTGTCATCGGAGCTTTATTTCTCTATCCCAGTGGTGGCGGCTTATAACAGTTATAATATTAGGTATTGCTGCCACAGCATCACTCTGATTCATGCACAAGTGCTGCGCACTTCCACAGTGCTATTTTCAAGGAGGCTGCTGTACAGCTTAAGCAAAGGACCTCATAATAAACAGAATTATAGTACTAATAAATGAGCTGTGCTATGCTGAAAGAGTACTACAACATGCCACATGAAAAACATAGTGGACATCACAATGAAGATGGTCTAGTGTAGCCACATCACTGCATGCTCAGAAGTGCAATTTAGTGCCACATAACCCCATGTCACACTTGGTTAGCTCAAGAAGGGCAACACAGTGGCCATCAGATGGACCACTGAGGACTGCACATCAAAATCTTCACCCTGTTCGTCACATAGATAAGGTGAAAATGGGGTGGGTAGGGAGGCAGTAAAGTAGCAAGCAACAAGTTGAAGGAAACACATAAGGATAATCGTCATGTATGAAAGATGGGGGAGTAATGTTTTTATATTGGAAAAGAGACCATTTTTCAAGTGTAGAAAAGAAGGGTATATGGAGCAGTTGTGATAAAAGCAGTGGAAGGAATACAAAGAGAATTGCAGGTAACAGAGGTTGACAGACAAACTTAAAAGATAAACGTACATAGAGAGGGTGGTAGAAACACAAAAGGCTTACAAGACAGTTGATAGGCACTGATATACATAGAGTAGGCAAGTAATGCGGAGGACTGGGCAACAAACAAGGAATGGAGTATGACACATAAGGGAGGGAAAACATCAGAACAGGGATTGGGTATAGTCTTGGCATGGTCGGGTGGCAGGCTGACTCAAAGTGCAACAAACCCAGTCATCACTTATCCAGGTAACCGATGTTAGGAGTCAACTGCTCCTCTGATGGCTCTATGGTAAGATTCTGCCAGTCTTGCAACTCTCCAAGCCATGCCAAAAGGAACTCCATTTTGCAAAGGTGCCACTGCACCTTAGCTGCAATCACCTGCCACACCTCATGCTGAGAGACCAGGGCAGATTCCTCTGGACCACTCTCAGAAGAAAAGCTTCACCCACCCCACCAGAAGTGGCCACAGATGACACTTGTGACACCCCACCAAAGGCCCAGTAATCAAGGACCCTCAATCCTCACCATTGGCAACAGTGGGGGATGTACACACTAGGAGGATGACAGGTACACACACAGTATTCCCAGATGTAGCTCTCTGCATCAAGTGTAATTTCCCTTAAGAGCACACAGAGACCACAGTCAGTCTGGGGCTGGTTTCTCTCTCCTTCTCCAGATCCCCAATAAGGCTCCCCCACTAGCACAGCTATAGAGTTGAGAACTCAGTTGAGTGACCAAGCCAAGGCCTCCAGTATCCTCTCTGTCCAACCAGTGGTTCATGTCCCTGCGCAAGTAGCTGACGCACACACTCTTTGAGATTTGATGTGTATACAAACACACACATACACACACACACACACACACACACACACACACACACACACACACACACACACACACACACACACACCTGGGAAAGGCTGCCAGAGGTTTACTAGCTATGCTCCCTTTTGCCCAGACTGTAAGGTAGTTATTATTGCCACCACCCACTCCTTATCAGCTACTTTAAGGCCCTTAACAAAGGGTGTCCAATCTTACTGTGTAATGTTACTATTAATCCAAATGGTAGTTTGACCAAGAGCAAGGCTATTAGGAGTGGCCCACACAGTGTCACCAACTATATATGCAAGTACTCTCAGAACTTAAATATGTTTCACAAATATCAGCCACAACGAAAGGTTTAAATATATTTAATAGTAAATAATAAAAGAACAAGAAAATACTCAGTAAACAATCACAGTTACATCAGAGTTCAAAATCAGAGGAAATATTTAAAACAACATTGCAGGACAGTCTCAAATAAATAAAGAAAACATCTAAGCTATACTTCACTGTATTCCTGTCTGAATCGAAGAGAATTAGTAAACCCTAAACCCTAGTTAACTAACTTACAGAGCAAAGCAAGTGTGGTAAATGGGTCTTCTTGCTGATGTTGCTGTCAGGTCAAAGACAAACAAAATACACTGTCTCTCTCAGAGAGTTCTTAAATTAATATCTCAAATATTACTGCTGGGTTAGCTTGTAGGATGACATCACTTCATGTCATCTGACTTTAGTTCCCAAGCTAAACCCCGATTGCTAGAAACTACCAGCCTTTAGCATCTACCTGTGAAAAATACATAACCCTCAATTCTTTGCAGCTGCTGGAAGACATAAAAAAATAAAACACTTACAAGACAGTGCAGAAGGCTCCCGGCATCCTGTCTCCTTGCTGCATTGAAACCATATTTTATGGCACAGTTATAAAATAATTTAATTTTAACTGTTTTTCTGAAGTTTTGCAAATTAACCTTCTATGTTCCAGTTTCAACTGTTAAAAAAATATACATTTACACAGTTACAATAGTGCATATACATTTCTGTTCTTTTCCAGTAGGGTACACTGTGGATATATCTTTAAGCTCAGTACTTTACAAACTGTTTCAACACACACTTCTGTATCAGCAGTTTGATATACAGACAACATACAGTTCTGATACATTTATAATACAAGCATATGAATCGTGTTGAGATTCACAAATATGACATATGATTATTTACAAAATTCCAGCTAGCTGTGCTAGCAGTACCTCCTTTTGTCACCAATAAACCCTTCATGTCATCTGCACCTCTGTACCGACTCAGAGACAGGCATTATCCCCTGTTGAGTGATAGTGGCCTCTGGCAAATAAAAGCCAAATGGTTTGGCAAATGCACACTGAGGCAAGTGTGCCCTCACTTCGTCTTCTTCATCTGCTAAAACTGGACATGCAGACTACACAATGAGGAAAAGGTTATTATACATATGGTAACAACATAATATTGATTCCATAGTACATTGCGACAGAAGGTATTCACATCTCACTGCTTGAAGAGTCATTCTGCTTTCTTTGACATCCAGCTATGTTTATTTGCTACTTTAGTTTCACTACAAAAGAAGATGCAGTCCTAAGGATATGTATAAACCAAGTAAGACATCAGAACAAAGTAGTACTGGAAAAAAAATTAAAGTGCTTGCTATATTTCTGGCAGACTCTCCCCAACCTTTACGTCCCACTCTAGGTGCAAATAAGTTTGGCTATGTGTAAAATTGCAGCAGCAATGTTGGGAGTACTCAACAGAACAGGGGATGTCAGTGCCAACATGGCAAGCTCATGCCAGGATTCCACCTTATGCAGTAGACCATCATACTGTCCTAGCAGGTATTCGTAGAAGTCCCTGTGCATGAAGCACAACAAAGTCTTGCACTCCCTGTACTGGAGATGTGCATTCCACAGTGCCTGTCAATCAGATCAGGTAGAGGAACAAAATGGTAATCCCATGGTCTCATATGCATGCCTTAGATCACATGTCCCACAATGTATAGCTGCCCTACAGTGCTATGGTATCTCCATAACACAGCACCCTAATGCAATGGGCCTGTACATGACATAGAGATAAGCATACTGGTCACATGCCTTGTGCTGACTGTAGTGATTCAGAAACATTTGCTGTAAATAGCCTTATTAGCATAATTGCTGCATTGTGGCCATTTTTAGTGCAATATAAAAAGATGGTGCCATCTTGTGCATCCACACTCAGTGTTACACACCTATGGAATACATAAATTTCAAGAGATTCTGTAGATTTGTATGTCTGAAGTTAAGGAAGGAGTTGCAGAGGTTAGGAAGGAGTCCACTTAGTAAACTTCTTCAGAAAGAACAACAAACCCAGTGATTCTAATCAGTTACACTGAGTCAGCCAATGTGATGTATATGTAACTGGGAACTCAGGACACTGACAAGGCCCTGCACTATCCACCTGAGATGTTGGGGGAGTGTCATAATGGAAACATTATGAAGGACGTGGATAAGTGGATTTGGGGTTCCAGGACAGCATGTTGTGGTATGGCTACAGTCTGTAATGGGGAGACTGTACATAGCACTAACAGCTGTTGATAAGCAGGTGCATGTATGTCTGTGGGATCCTGTGGCCAAAGGTACAGCACAGAAGTGATGGAGGCATATATTAGGGCACATAAGCAAGTGAATAAAGGAGGGGAAGTGGCTATAAGTATGGATAGCCTACAGTATACTGTACACGCATGCTGCTAACATGTTCTGCCCACAGGTATACTTGCACCAGTATGGCTAACTAAGGGAGCCAGCAGCCTGGAAAAGTTCACTTCCCAGCAGAATGAAGTGCTATTGGTAGCCATCTGCAGGCAAGCAGTATCAGGACCAGAATTTACAGAGTCTGGCATGTGATGTGAATTTAGGGGGTGGCCATGATAGATCTCTGCAACCTGTTTGACAGAGCATTACTGGTATGATACTTCATGTAAAGGAAAAGGCACCTGACAATGCAAAACTCAGGTCCACCACAGGAGAAGGGAGAAGACTACTTACATAGAATAATCTCACCAAGGCTGAAAAGTTTCTGGTGATACTTACCAAACAGGGTAATAGTCCATCATACTTATGAGTGACTTAGATGTAGGCATTAAGCTGACAGAAGGAACCTGGGTGTCAGCTGGGGAAGCACCAACTTCATAAAATCCAGTGACTTGCTGGAGTATAGTACACTTCAGTGTATTTGAAGGGAAGTACTGACCAAGGTTTACCTGCAAATCTATCTTTCCAGACACCTATGATATTAATTGCAACAACCTACACAACAAAATGTATATGTTAAGTATGCTATACCTGCATTTTATTGTATAGTACTATGCATGCCAAGAGGGATAAGAAGGTATGTATGTTTGCAAAGACAATAATGTCATGTGTGTGTTCCTGCTGTCATAGGTTCCACTGGTGGGGGTTCCAGCTCTTGTGGCTGATGGTGATGGCAACATACATGTAGCACAGACCAATGATGCAGTGGCACTATCTGCAGAACAACAGGGGAAGGGGTCAGCTACATCTACCATATCAGAGGTCCTTGTAGAGGTACAGACTGAGTACACACCCTCACCACAGCATACTGGACAGCTTCCATCTGAAAGCCTCTTATGGCTTCCACATTTGTCCACAGTACACAAAGTATATCACTTGTGCACTGCCTCTGAGGTGTGCATACCTACCATAGGGGATAAACATCGAGGGTATGACACGTCATGACTCAAATCATCCCTGATATGGCTGCAATACTTTGTATTAACCATTGGGTGTGCATGCTATTGATTGAGGCACACATAGCATGGTGAAGATAGTTATTGTGACCTGTGGGTTCTGGGGTAATATGCAACAAGTGTACAGTGACGTGGAGTTTAAGAATGGGAAGCAGACAATGTAGTTTAGGTAAGTAGTAATAGACATTGCTTCCATTGATACCTTCATGAGACACATTGTGACCTACCTGCAGTTTGCCTCCAGAGGTCATGACTTTCATGGCCTTGGGAAGGTACAGATGTAGGAAGGTTGGAAACAAATGGTCCCAAGTCAGACTGATGAGATCATTGGAGACACAGCCTCACTGTCATTTATGGGCAAGTAGATTGCCACAGCCAGTCTGTGTGTCCACAGGTGATACGCAGATTGCCACAATCAGTTGTTGGTGTGGTCCTGGCCCTAGCTAATGCCACTGCTGTAGCTCAGTACTTGGGATGACCCATCAGGCTGCAAGTGCAAGTTCATGCAGTCCTGTTCATTCTTTGCTGCTGTGAACACACAGGATCCGAACTGTGCTAGAGGTTCATGAATACTTTGTGAACAGGGTACTCATTAGAATCAGCATATGGCAAGTGTCATCAAGGTGACTGCTCACAATCCAATACATTTCCCTCCTTCTTCCCTGTCCTTTGACCCCTTCAAACTTAGCATCTCAAGCCAACACAGCAGATATTGCCAGTGGTCTCACTATGGCAGCTTGTTTCCATGTGATCCTTGACTTCCCATAACCTCCAAGAGTAATTGGCGACTGTGTTAGCCTGTCATAACCCTCCTCTATCACACAGTGCTGCACTTACAATTCACTATGTCTCTCCAACCACTTCAATAACCCTACCCCATCAAATAATGTTGTAGTGGCCATTAAAAGTATCATCTCAAACTAGTCCCATGAACCAGTACCATATCATATTGCTGCAGTTGCCATTCGCTGTATTCCCCAACCACTCTAATAACTTCTACCCAAGTCACAGTGAGGCAATCATCTTTCTCTGGGTACTCCCCAGCTGTCTTTCTAAGTGAAAACTGTGCATTTCCCCTAACCTGTGTGCATTTGGTTATATCTGCTGAAGAACATGACCAGTCCATACACTGACCTGCGCAGCTTGGATATGAGAAGGCATGCATCACGTTCTTTCGGTTGTCTGTGTCATGGCATCATAGTTGCAGACTAGACACCATTTCTTTGCCATTGCTACAGTGTACTACATACACCTCTGCCTCAGCCATGGTACTGCTACTGCCACTGTGTCTTTGTCACGTGGATGTCCATCCACTGCTGGCAAAATTTGTATGGAAAGTCCTACCACTATGTTAACCTGTCATTTCAAGTGTTTGCTTAATGCCTTCTTATGCAGCATTATGCGTGCTACAAAAATCTTGATGCAGATTTCAGAAGTGTTCTGCATGAACCTTCCTAATATATGTAGGCTACAAAATCATCCCCTGCTTGGCCAATCACTAGCTCGACTGTATTATGTGTTTCAGCATGTGCTGTATTATAGGCCATTTTCTGTATGGTCTGGGTGCTACATATGTGGTTACCAACCAGGGTTCTAGGGCATATCTGAAGTCACTTACAGCACACAAAAAACACCATTTGTATGAGGTTCCTCATTACCATATCATTATGCACTCATTAGCATGCATTGCACATCACATTATTTGGAGTCTTGAGTAATCATGCTAAATATGTAAAAAGTGCTAACAGTCACCAGGAAAACAAAAAATAAAGCACTTCAAGGAGAATAGGAACCACGGCTTCAAAAGTGGATAAGTAGTTTATTTTAACGCACCAACACGATACACACTGCGTTTTCATCATGTACAACCAGAACTTCTTCAGAAAATACAATTAAACCATCAAATGTTCCTTATATACTGATAAAACGTCATCAATTAATTAATAAGTAAATTAACTTTTTAACTGTTTCACCCCCAAATAAAACTACATTAAAATCAATATGATTTTCAAACATAATCAAATACATTCTCCACATTATTAAAATTATTGAATAAATAGTATACCAGTGTAATTCAAACTTCTTCTACGTAAAGTGAATACAAAATTTAATACAAAAATTAAATGAAAACAAAATGTATTAATTATTTGTGTATATTCCCCCATCTGCATGATTTTATCACAGCACCATCTGTTGGTTAAAACAGCCACCATGGTTCTAAAAAACATCCTTTTTTCATGAAATCATACATCCAAATACTTAATTTAATTAAATTCATAATCAAATGGACACAAGAAGTATATACCTTGCCCATTAGAACCAAATATGAAATGTATAATACATGTACTATCTATTTATCCCATTCTCAAACATCATAAATCTATCCCATTCTCAAACATCATCCAATATGCTGACGATTCTACCATTATCTGCTCTGCCACATCTACCCCCATGTTCCAAAAGCTTACACAAGAAGCTTTCTCAATTACTGAGCATTGGATGAAAATAACCCATCTAGCTCTCAACGCCTCCAAAACTAAACTAATGGTATTTACCCCCTCTAAAACTACTCCTTTCGATATAAACACATTCTTGATTACTAGTCAAAATAACTCATTTCTAGAACTGGTGTCTGAAACCAAGTTACTTGGTGTCCAAATTGATAACCAGCTTAATTTCAACTCCCATCTACAACTAAATATTAAAAAAACCCATCAAAAACTAGGTATGCTCTACCATCAAAATCAGTACCTCACAAGGACCTCTAAAATCATTCTCTCTTCTTCCTTTCTTATTCCCTCTCTTCTCTATGGAGCACCACTCCTAACTAATCTTCAGTCCTCTCTAAAAAAACAACTTTCCTCTTGCTACAACAAAATCGCTAAGTTCGCTAACAGCCACAGGTCTTCCACCCACCACTGTTCATCTCTCCAAAAACTAAATTGGCTTGAACTACCAAATCAGCTCAACTATACTCAGCTAACCCTAGCCCATAAGCTCATTAACAACCCCTCTCTTTGTCCCTCCCTGTCTTCTGCTTTTAAGATGCACCTACCTGATAGAGTCTTAAGGTCAAACAATCAAAACCTATTAGAAGTACATAAACCAACTCGTCCCCCAGGCAAAAACTTACTATCCTTTAACCTAGCTCGTCTTTGGAACTCACTCCCACCATCCATTTGCACCATCTCCAATCATTACATGTTCAAAAAATCTGTTCACATACATCTAAAGTCCCAATGGGAATGCTCTTGCTCCCACCCCTCATAAAAATATGGTAATCTTCATCTTCCATTCATTCTCAATGTCATTTGACTATACCTTATATAGCTAATGCTCCCTACAAAATAACTATTCTGTATGACAAAGCAATATCACTTCTTCAAAGCCCAAACACCTCCATTTTTTTTCACAAGATTGTATTGTTTGAATGTATCTCAAATTTGAAATCAATGTTTACATTATTTTTTTACATTTGTATAATTATCATTAGTAATCTATTGTATGTACCTAGTCTGTTTGTTGTTTGTTTTTGGAGCTTTTCTATTGTATGTACCTAGTCTGTTTGTTTGTTTTTGGAGCTTTTCTCCCCAGGACTCCATTGAAAATGGGTTCTTTTAGACCCAATGGACTATCCTGGTAAACCAACTGCAAATAAATAAATAAATGTACATATAAACTAAAACCAATTTTACAATTTGGCTGACCTAAGTTTCAAGGCAGGAGCCAGGGAGATATGATCATTAAGGCCTGGAAACCTATTCGCTTCTGGTCTCAATTGCCAGAATAGCTCTCTGAATTCAATAGTGGTTTCCCCAAGGCCCTCCTCGTGGGTCAATGTCCACTTTCTCAATAACAAAGAAACAAACAAATGCTTCTTTGCATTCTATACTGTGTTTGTAGAATGCATTGCTACCATCCTGCTTCCTCACATCATTCAGATGCTCGTAAATTCTTCTTTAAAATTTTCAGTGGGTCTTTCCTGTATAAAAACAACCACAGATTTTACATATAGCAGCATATACAACCACCCCAGATTCACAGTTGCAATGTGTGTTGGTCTCAATACATTCTTTCCTACCCATTAAATTCACCCTATTAACCAACCAGGACATGTGAACCCTGGGCACAGGAACCACATTTATATGTTCCCTTCCTTTGCTTACTTTGTTTATTGACCCCCTTCTCCAGCATGTCTTTTATGTTTTTGCCCTTCCTATAAGTGAATTTTAAGGGATCATTAAATAGTTTGTCCAAATCTGAGAATTTTGCAAACCTTTCCTAATTCTTCAGTATTATATCCTTAATGTAGTTAACATTACTACTAAAGTTTAACACAAAATTGTTGTTCCATCGTTTTTCTTTTGTCATGTCCATAACTTGAGGGTTAACCACCTCTGGTACCCCCAAGATAAGACTAAATTTACCTATTCTCTCCCTAAATATTTCATTCTCAATTTCCTCTATCAGGATTAAAGTGTATTGACTATCCAAAAACATTTTTTTCAATGTGTTGCTCTCCTCCAAGTAGTCTATGTCACATGAAGTCATCCTACAGCTTCTAATGTATTGCCCTTTCACTATTCCCTTCTTTTGACTGAACGGGTGGGCACTAGTAAAGACTAAGTAGGAATTAGAAAATGTCTTCTGCCTATAAACTTTAGACTTAAACCCTTTTGTCTCTGGCACCTTCTCTATAAGTACATCTAAGTATTGTATTCTCTCGTGATATAACATAAGTGAATCTCAAAAATTGAGTAGTCGTATTTACATATGTGATAAACTCGAAAAGTGTAGATTCTGATCCCTTCCAAAAAATGCATATATCATCCAGGTATTGCCTATAATAGCTCAAAAAAGGAGAATATTTTGAATGAAACACATATCTTTCCTCCCAAGTAGACAGTACTAGGTTAGCATAAAATATATAAAATCATGCATTAGGGGGAATATACACAAATAATTAATAAATTTTGTTTTCATTTAATTTTTGTATTAAATTTCATATTCACTTTACGTAGAAGACGTTTGAATTACACTGGTATACATTTTATTCAATAATTTTAATAATGTGGAGAATGTATTTGATTATGTTCGAAAACCATATGGATTTTAATGTAGTTTTATTTGGGGGTGAAACAGTTAAGTTACTTTACTTATTAATTAATTGATGATGTTTTATCAGTATATAAGGAACATTTGATTGTTTAATTGTATTTTCTGAAGAAGTTCTGGTTGTACAGGACGAAAACGCAGTATGTGTAGTGTTGGTGCATTAAAATAAACTACTTATCCACTTTTGAAGCCATGCTTTATTTTTTGTTTTCATGCTAAATATGTCTCACAATCACCCACACCCTCCAAGCTTCAACTACCATGCTAATTTTATATAATTTGTGTAGTGCAAGTCCAAGTCCATATAATTTGAAAGCATACTTTCCTTTTAGAGTTTTGATTAGTCCCAAACTTGTCAGGTCTGGTAATTCCTGTCATGTCTGGTTGAGTCATCATAGTGGATATTACATCATCATGACATCCAGAGTCTTTTTTATGACAGTCTCCCTTTTATTACATTATTAATGATAAACAAAACCAGAAAAAGAAAAGAAAAAAAAAAAAACAAGCAAGCAGTCCTCAAGGTAGCTGAAACATACAAGGATTATGTATACTAATTAACTGAGAATAGAAGTCACAAGTTAAACAATCAGTATAGGACAATCTACTATATTGCCATATTCAGAAGCATCATATAAGTGTGGTGCAGTCTTTCTATACGGTATTTGTATCACCTCTTGGAATTCCTCTGTCACTTTCAGTAATATAGGTGAAGTCTTGTTTTAGAATGGCTTCAGTCATGTCCTTTCCTGAATTCTCCAAATCATTTTGTCACAGCTAATTATGTACGTCTGTTCTTTTAAATTTGAAAAACAGATATGACATATAACTAATTTCATCACAAAATACAAATAAGTCTGTATTTTCAACTGGGCATCTTGTTCTACCCTGCTCTCAGCAATTTCAAATTTATATCAAGTTATGTACTTTATAAATTCTTGTAACCTTTCCACAGATATTGGTAGGTGGGGAAAACTATCATTACATGAAGATCATGATTTAACAGTGCTCCCTTGCTTTTTCCTCAAGTAAACTCTACTTAAGGCATCTGCAATATGTATCTGTTTTCCCAACTTATTTACTTGTAAGATTACATCTCTATAAAGTCAACAGCAATTTTCTAGACATAATAGTGCTTTATTGTATTGACTTTGCAACATTACAACATTGCAACATTACACTGTATTGGCCAATGATCTGTCTTAACACAGACTTGTCTACAATAAACATACGTGTAAAACTTGTAACCATATGCAATATACAGGTGATGCTTTTTATCTGAGCATATCTTGTTTGAGATTTAGATAGTGACCTAGACCAATATGGAAATAGTTGACCTTCTTGCAGTAAGACTGTACAGCAACACTGCATAAATTAAAGCATAAATGGATTTGTCACATCATAATGTCAAACAACTTATTTAGTCTGCTGTATAGGCTAGCAACATCCCAAACAACTATGTCTTTATTGCTGTTGCGGAGCAGCTCTTTGAAAGGTATCAGGTGCTGAAGATGTACTGAATGGCATTCCCATGAATTGGTGTCTTCCCACTGGTGATATGAAGTATTCATGAACGGTCTTGATCAAACTTGATTTGCAAGAAGTCCTGGTTAGCATCAAGTAGTGAGACATATTTAACTTTAAGTATCCTGGACATAATCTGTTCAGCAGTATTTCTTGTGCATTAATACAGATTCCATCAATACAGATTCTAATAATCTCTGGAGTAACTGCTGTCATTATACTGTTTAAATGTGTAGTAGGCTTTGTTTAGCAGTCACACCCAACTGTTCCTTCTTAGTGGTTTGCATTAATGCAATAGGAACTCTTTTTAGTATATGTACAACTTAAAAAAAAAATCTGTGTGTAACTTAATGTTGTATTGACCATGACTGCACACATGACATTTGAACTTGTAACAGATTTCAAAACTATCAGTTTTATTCTTATGTCCTAATTTTTGTTTTCACTAAACACAAAAGTAGATCTCTGCTATACTTTTTCATTACAGCATTGCTACTTTGCTATGAATTGCTGTGCAACTGAGCTGCATGAGTTTGCAATTTATCAGCTTCACTGACATGAAAATCATCTGCTCTGTTCATCTGCAAATAATACCTAGCACAGCTATCTAGGCATTTACTTTTTCAAACAGGTTATTTGTGCACTACAGAAATATACAACTTTCTGGCTTCATGAATCTGCAGAACTTGCCTTCACTGAATGCCTACTGTCCTGTTGCCTACACAAACAAATGAATTGCACATCACACAAATGTATGACTGGCTTCACAAAATACATATTGGGCCAGATTCAGGAAGCCTCCGTGTAAGAGTTATAACTCTTACACGAAGGCTGCAGTGAAACTGTGTGATGTCAGCATGTCATGCATATGCATGAGGTGCATAAGGCATGCTGAATCACACTAGTAACTCTTACACGGTCCGTGTAAGAGAGTAGGGGCGTGTCTGTAGGCTAAGCCCTGCAAGCGGACATGCCCCCGGAAGACTAGAATGGCTGAAAGTAAACAGCCACGAGAGAGGCCATGGAAATGTGCATAAACACACTACACAACACATGCCCCGATAGACCATCACTGTATAAAGTGAAGAGATGTAATAAAATTAAATTAAAACCTTTTTTTTTTAAAACCCGTAAATGTTTGCTACTGTGTGCCTGCAGCGGGTGTGCTACTAGCGCAATCACAGTTAGCAATCAGTGGAAAAGGATATAAGAACTAAATATGCAAAGTAAGCCAAGAAGTAATAGCTTAGCGGTAGAGTTGCCGGCCTAAGAGTAGGCAGGCAGGGTTCGAGACCCCACAACGACCTTTTTTTTTTTTTTGTAAATAAGCACTAAAAAGCCCCCTGACAGTATTGTACACATGTAAATGTATTCCCTTTTGTAAAATGGAATGAAACGGAGCATATATTCTGAAGTAACACAATAACAAAAATAGTCAGAAATGTACTGATAGGTAAGCTGCTGTGAGACGGAGTGCCCGTAGCTGAGTAGTGTTTAAAAAGCTGTAAACTGCGTGCCAGTTGCTAGGCATCGGTTTAACAGAGTGAAACTGTTTGCAACTAGCTGTGCTTAGCTGAACATGTGTGTCACTAGCCAATTAAGGTTTATCCCAGCGCACACCGTTTGCGCGGCGCTCCCACAAGCTAACTGCCAATGCGCATGCGTTAGCTCCGCACAAACGAGCGCAGACCTGGTTTTAAGTGCTTAAAAGTGCTTTTGGCATGTTTGATTGACAGGTCTCAACTCATTTCTGTCAGGAAAATCAAAAATCAGTTGCTAGATTCGAACCCAGGATACCATGCACTAGAGTCAAGGTACTAAACCACTAAGCCATGACAGCAATACCTAGAAATGCAGAAATAGCATATATATGGGATAAAATCCAGAATGGAGCATGATAAAGCATTTTCAGTGAAGTAGATACAATTCCAAAACGGCCAATCAGAGAAATGTGCGGGAAAATCGGGATATATAAGCCCCATAGGCGGGAATACACAGCAGAAACGATTGTAGATCAGAGCTGCAGTCAGAATGAGTGGAGTAGGTGAGGGATGTTGCTTTCGAGCACAGCGTTGGGGCGTTGAGGAGTCCAGATACATGGTCTGGCTCCTTGTCCACCATCATGAGGCCCAACTCATGCAGGGCCAGGTCTCATGGGGAACATATAGGGCAGAGGCATGGGACCAGTTGGCTCGTGATCTGACCAGTGCTACTGGCATTCCACGCACTGGTGAGAAGGTCCGTCACCACCATGCGGACTTGAAACGACGCAAGCAAGACCAGTTGTCCGAATGGATCCAGGAGGCCCGGGATATGCCCAACGCCCCACTACTGAGTAAGTTACATTTTACTTATGTATGTAAGGATTTCAACTAGCTGATACCATGGAGATGTGTAGTCCAATATTACTTCTTTTGTATTACAGCTGCAGGTGTCCGCTCTATGAATCACGAGATGCATGCCCGTAGGCTGGTGCGGATGCGCCACCGTGCAGGTTAGTAACCCCACCCAGTACTTGTAAATAAATATTATACTGTAGCATGTATCAGAACACTGCAGTGTATTGATTAAAAGTAATATAATGTGCAAGCAAGATTTGAAAGTCTGCAGGTATGGCTGCAACAAGTTCATCAGTATGCAAGTGTAACTGGAAATATAATTGATAGAATTAAACAGTGCTGTCATACAGATGTCCCACCATTAATTAAATATAGTGTAACCTGCAGTAGTCTCAAGAGTACAGCTTCAGAATCTGAGGTAGTCACATGTGAGATATATCCCCTGTTGAAATGCTGAATCATGACAGAAGTGAGGCTGTTGGAAAGTGTTTGAATCACCACTAGTCTAACATGTGAACAAAGCCTAGAAGTAGCAACCTGAACTGTGAATTTGCAGGAAGTGTGAGACTGACAGAAAGGGTCATGTATGAATAAATAAAGTAGGAATAACCCCGGAATATATTAGCCCCAGTGTGTGTCTACAGAACTAAATGCATGTGGGAAGTACAACTTAATATACCAAACTGATTTCAGTGTGTCAGAATCTGGAATGTCTAGCCAAATGCTGTATATGGTGATCACAGTAAACAATTTGCAGATAGAATGAATGATTATCTGACAGACTAAACAGCCATAGTTGTCCCCTGTCCTGTCATCAAAGTGTAGCAGGATGATGTATCTGATCAGATTCAAAATAAGTAGGATAGTGATGTATTTGTAACAGGTGTAGCTTGACAGTCAAATAAAATTTATTTTGAAACATCAGCCTCAACTTAATTGTGTACCTATTATAAATGTAAATCAATGTGTAACATATGAATGTGTCATCACTTTCTATCTCCGCCCAACCCTATAATTCCATATAACAACACCCACTAAATAATGGTATGTGAACATTTCATTAATCATGGACATTTGTCCGTTTCAAAAATATATGCATGTCTGTTCGTGCATGTGCCCTGTTCATACCTGCAAATCTGATGGCCTGTTGCCATTAATCAACCCTGCATGTTATTTGACTGTGTATTTCTGTTCAAATAATGCATGTGATATTGATATGCCCCTTGTTCAATGGTGTTAATATCTGGGTGTTTGTTTGATGGGAATACCAATGCATGCTGTTACAACTAATCTGAATGGAATACAATGCCACTAACCCAAACTAACATAACTACTCACAAACCTAGAACGCTTGGGAAGGCAGGTCCCAGTGGACCCACCTCTCCCACCTCAGCTGGTGACTGCACCTGGCACTAGTGCCCAGGCCGGACCCTCCGGTGGCCCTGTGCCACCTTCGGGTGGAAGCGCTGCAGGGGATGGGGCCCGTCCCCTCTGCAAGTGTGGCCGGAGGGGTTCGTCCACTCACCCTCCGCGGTGTCCGGTCTGTGGTGCGAAGGGAGATCCAAGACACTGTTCTTGGGCCCCTACGCCAGCTCGAGGCTCGTGTGGCACAGCTAACGGCCCCGGCCGTTGCCCCGCCACAGCCCCAGCACAGCCCGTCCTGGGCTGTGAAGGAACAGTGGCAACTGCCTATGGGTGGGGATATCAGTTCCACTGTTGCCATCTGTGGGCTCATGCATCTTGGAAATCCCAACCTCCGTCCCCGTCAATTGTGTAACCCCCCCACGTGTGTCATACACCGCCCTGTATGCGTCTTGTCTGTCTTGTCTGTTAACCTACCCAACCTACCTCCCCAGCTATACCGACTTCCTTCACCTGACATACCACTCTCACCTGAAAAAAAAAGGGCACTCTGTACCCACAAAAAAATTACGCCCCATACATAGCTGTCCATGTCGCACACATGTCTGCTTGACATTGAAACAGTTAATTACAATTGGCTCTACAACAACTATTAATGTTGTCCTGACACCTCTCTCAGGGGTGAAAGGTTTCTAATGTCTCACCAAAATACATGGAAATGCACAGCTGTTGCTGCCAAAGACATGGGCATCTATGGGCCTTACCTACATCCCTCCTGCAAATCCCACGCTTGTTTCCCTACTGTCTTACCCTCTTTGTGACCCCTTTTCACCACTTTCCTGTCACCCCCTTTTCTTTTCTTTCAAAGAAATTAGCGGGTGTGCGCTTGTGTTAGCGGAGCTCACCGCCAGTCTTCACGTGAGCTCAGCAAGCAGCGCAGACCTGGTTTAAAGTGCTTAAAAGTGCCTTTATGGCACTTTGATTGACAGGTCCTGTACTCAGTTTGAAAGTTTGCTAAGAAAAATAAATTCTTCTGTCAGTCTCGAACCCAGGACCTTGGTAACATTAGTCTGTATGACCTACCACTAAGCCATGCCTGCTTTACAAGAACACACTGCTAAAATAAATATAACATGTAATAGTAGGAATCAGTATAAAGGCAATATAGGAGATGTACTGTCTAAAGCATGTCAGGTAGGGTTTTAATGGCCAAATTACTGGATTCCCATACTTGTTCAGTGTGAACAGAAACAGCCCTGCTACCTGTTAGCTTGTACATAATAATGTAAGGTAATGTACATATGTGAAGGTATGAATATCTACACATACATATATATAAATATATATTAATACATATGAAATATAGTCGTAGGTCTCAGTAGCCATACACACTCACTACAGGAAACAGTGAACATAATTGCAGCAACCTGAATCTGCAACACAGCCTGACCCCTGTGTGACCTACTTACCCTTCTAACTGCTTAAAGGTGGCCTCAGCACTTTGATTGACAAGTCCTGTACTCAGTTTTAAAGTTTGCAAAGTAAAAAAAATTCCCACTGTCAGTCTCAAACCCAGGACCTTGGTAACAGTAGTCTGTATGACCTACCACTAAGCCATGCCTGCTTTGCAAGAACACAGTGCTAAAATAAATATAACATGTAATAGTAGGAATCAGTATAAAGGCAATATAGGAGATGTACTATCCAAAGCATGTCAGGTAGAGTTTTAATGGCCAAATTACTGGATTCCCATACTAGTTCAGTGTGAACAGAAACAGCCCTGCTACCTGTTAGCTTGTACATAATAATGTAAGGTAATGTACATATGTGAAGGTATGTATATCTACACATACATATATATAAATATATATTAATACATATGAAATATAGTTGTAGGTCTCAGTAGCCATACACACTCACTACAGGAAATAGTGAAGATATATGCAGCAACCAGAATCTGCAACACAGCCTGGCTCCTGTGAGACCTACTAAGCCCTTTAACTGCTTAAAGGTGCCTCCAGCACTTTGATTGATAGGCCCTATACTCAACTCAAAAGCAGAATATGAGCATACTAGTAGGCCCTACCACAAGACCATTGTAACACTAGTCTGTATGACCTACCACTAAGCCATGACTCTCATACAGGAATATAGTGCTAAATAAGTGGAACACGTAATAGTATGAATGAAGATAAAGGCAATATAGTATGTCTACTACCCAAAGCATGTCATGCAGACTTTTATAGTCCCAATTACTGGGTTCCCATACTAGTGTAGTGTTAACAGAAACAGCCCTGCTAATTGTTAGCTTGTACCCAATAATGTCAACTAATGTACATATATGAAAGTATGTATATGTACACAGATATATATATATATATATTTATATAGCAATACATATGACATATAGTTGTAGGTGTCAGTATGCATACACACTCACTATAGGGAACAGGCAAGATAAATGCAGCAACCTGAATCTACAACACAGCATGAAGCATGGTAGATGTACTAACCTTCACACTCACAAAACACTGTCAACAGCATACCAGCATGGTCCACGCCCTACAATCTGAAAGGGCAACGCCTATCTCACATACCCTTTTATAGCAGTGTCCTGAAATCACAGTGAGACATGCAATCAGTACACACCCAGCTGCATGCAATTAGCAAATGCTGCCTTACAATTGGTGCAGAGGCCATCACATGGACCTATGCAGATACCTACAAAAGCAATGAGTACCCACACTACACTCATGCAATACATTCATTGCACAAAACCGACAGAGAAAGAGAGAGAGAGACAGAGAGAGAACAAAACAGAACAAAACAGAAATAAAGACAGCCAGCAGCAAAACCAGCAGCAGCAGCAGCAGCAAACTTCAAGCAGCACCAGTGACACACCAACAGCTGCCACAAACACAGGTAATGCAAAGTAGCAGGTTAATCCTGTGTATACTGTGACACCTCCAAATGTATCATAGTTCACTATCTATAGGTATGTCCATGAGATAGGTTGTGTGTACATAGTCATGAAATATAAACATATGTAATATTGTTGTACATGTGGGCCATAACTAACACTTCCATAGCTTAGAACACAAGGCCAGTTGTGCATATGATGCAGTAGTTCCCAGGGTCAGTAGAGGTTCCTCCTCATTGGTGTGGGACCACTGTGTATGTATGGCACTGTTCAGGTACATATCCTGTAGTATGGCCAGGGATTAATATCAGTCTGTCATGTGGTGCTATGTCCTCCAGGGGTGAATGTAGCACACATCCAGGGATACCATTTCGTAACAGTGATGATATGTGTTCTGCAATGATGAGGGTGGCTCTCACCTGGACATGTGAGAGGATAGGGAGGTTACAGTCATCTGGGATAACTAATAACACGTGTGTAGGACAATGGGGGTACCTGCACCTAAACTGTCTGCAACAATGTTGGCAATATCTGTGCATTTGGTGAATGTGAAGCATCTTAACACTGCAGACAACAGATGCCTTCCCGTCATGTGAATCTGCCCTGTGCTGCAGTAGCCTCCTACTATTGTTATACAATATGCCTGTATCTGTAGTCCACTGGACAGGATTAATAAGTGGTGTGCAGTTGTTCTGGGTTAGATAACTGTGTGCACAGTACATGCAGTATGTGGGATGTCTGTGGTACGCATATGCAAAGGTACTGGCGATGTGTGTTGTGGCTTCCACTGGCCCAGTGGGCTGCATGGATAGCATCACTGTCATAACTACTGAATAACTGTGTAATAACATGCATACATAGCAAGGTAGTGTACTGTGCTTGTGGTGTTGTTCAGATATGTATATCCAGGCTGAGTAATGTGTGTCCACATCACAGGGTTGGATGGCAGCACACATCCAGTATGTATGGATGAACACCCAGAATGTGTCAGACGTGTCACCTGTGCAGAAGTATCTGGCCATTACCTGTGCATCCCCACAACACACACACATGCAACATATGCCAGATGTACTATAGCAGTACACACATGTTCATAGGTTCATACTAGGCTATCTGCCCGAGGGCATTTACAAGCCTAGCCCATCGTTTTGTGGCTTACGCCACCCCTTTAGTATGGGGAACCATACCCATTATTTTGCTGTGCCTCTGTCGAGCAGTGACATGGAGGTAATCCCTGGGGTATATCTGCGATCTCCCATCCATTGGTCAAGATTTCTCTTGAACAAGGCTAGCGAGGTGCTCTGCCTCACATATACCGTGATTTTGTTCCACAGCATAGGAGTCTTTGGGTGATGAATCTATCCCTCCAGCATGTCCTATTAATAGCCGTGTCGAGGTTTAAGTCTCCCGCCCTTGTGGCTCTGATGGATCTAGGTTTTTTAGGTGAAGCATATTCATCAAATCTGGGTTTGACATGGCCTTGTATGTTGGGCAAAGGTCACCTCTGAGCAAGCGGTGGCGACTGAATAGAACATACATGGACATGCTGGAGGGCAAATTCCTAACTGAGAGGCTCCCTTCACTCTGTAATGAGCTTGAACAGTTGAGAATGAACAGTTCATAGGTTCATACTAGGCTATTTGCCCTAGGGCATTGGTAAGCCTAGTAGAATGTGTTTGTCTTTGCCACCCAATCACATCTTATGCTGCTATGCCCTTGTCCGACTTTAGTATACTTTGCCTCTGTCTAACAGCGACATAGAAGTGATACCTGGGGTACAACTATGATCTCCATCCACTCATCCAGATTCCTATGGAAGAGAGTCAATGAGGGACTCTGCCTAACCAGTAGTGTGAGCTCATTACAGAGTGAAGGGAGCCTCTCGGTTAGGAATATGCCCCTCCAGCATGTCCATGTATGTCAGTGCTGAGGTCCAGCTCTCCTGAGCATGTGGCTGTATGGGACTCTGATTGCCTGAGGTGCATCACGTTCATTACTGCTAGGTAGGACATGGCTGTATATGGCATGCACAGATTGCCTCTGAACAGGCAGTATGCCACTGAGTCCAGCTGGATTCACTTTACCTGGGCAGCATATGACATCTGTGTGAGCCATTGCATCCCCTTGATGATGTACTGTTGTCCTGTACCAGCTGCTGTAGGTGTCTGGTTAGGTACATCCCAAAAGGTGCATTGTACGCAATTATAGGCCTGATGATGGATGAGTACAGAGGCACAATGACCTCCCCTGCCATACATGTGAATCAGTCATGATTAGCTGGGCTATATAACATGTCTGTCAATCCACGTTGACCATGTGGTAGACAAATGACAGACCGCTACCATGTTTCTTCCCCAGGTCCCCAACTACGTCTTCTGTACTCAATGGCCTAACACCTATGTTGTACTGTGCCACCAATGTCAAGGCGTGGGAATCTGCATTGAATACTGATACTCCCCCTCCCTTGTTCAAGTGTTGTGGCCGACAAGAATGGTAACAGCTATAATGTGGTAGTACTGGTGTGCTCCTGTGAAACCTGAAACAGGTTCATGTTACTGCACAGATATCGATGTCCAGAATGCTAGGTAGGGTTTTGGGTGCGTGCATCCTTGGGTCTAGACGTCCAGTGTTGAGTAGCATCACTCTTACTTCCTCATCCTTTGTGATACAAATGGATGTGGGTTTGCCTTATGAGCCTTGCCTAATACAGGCACTATGGGTGTAGCAGGAGGCTCCGCCAAATGTCAATAGGACTGTGGTGACAGGTGCAAGCTGTCCCTAGCAAAGCATACCACCCCAAGATGGCAGGCATTGGCACACCTGTGAATGACACCAGTATGTCAGTCAATTGTTGGAAGGGATCATCGTGCCTTGATATTGTGGCATTGTTCTAGGTGAGGGTAGGATGCTACTCAAGGTCAGGGTCAAACTGTCTCGGGCTACGTGCTCGGAGAGCTCTGTAATGTCTCATGTCATGTAGTCCAGGGAGGAATGTGTCAGGCCATTCACAGCAGCATGGACATTGACTGAGTCATACCTGTACCTGCCTTGGGGTTACCTGACTGTTTGTGTTATGTGGCAGTTCATAGTGCCTGACAGGCTGCACACCGTGACCCTCACCTCGTTAAGCCTGGTGAACGTGATGTGAGTGTGCCTGATGATAGAGGCACCTAGTACAGGTGTATGAGGTGTGTTGTTAACTGTTAATGGCTGTGAGTGTTCAGCACATTGGCTTTGTGTGATATGTGTTGCACATGTTCGTTTATGTGGTAGTGGTTGCCTGGATGTCTGCTTAGGAGGTCTCTGCTGCATAGGCAGAGCTGTGGTCTGAGCCTACAAGTATGATCATGTGTGATCATGTGTTAGGTCCGCTGTTGTGGTAGGTCTACATGAGACTGGAAGTGTAGTGAGTGATCCCCTTTGCCACGTGACTGGTTATGGCGGTATTGACTAGACAGAGCCTAGCCTCCAGTCTGGTATATGGTTGCATCACTCACATGAGTTTGAATTTGTTGTTAGGAGGAGGGGTTGTCTGTGTACATGCATCTGTTCTAACATTGTCTCTGGAGTACCACACTCACCAGCTGGACTGAGGAGGAACTGACAACTGACCTCTGGACATGCTAGAATACTATTGTGAACTCTGTAATCACTAATGATTGAAAACAAGGTCCAGTGGGGAGTGAGGGTGTACTGACATTACCTACAACTGCTGACTGATATAAAAGCGTCAGTGAGCAAATGCCAGGTAACCTAAGTGCAATGTGTCACAATGAAGTAAATGCAACAATGACAAGCAGTCACTTGCTGTCATGTGTAACATGGAAGTACGTACAGTAAGCAATGCAGATAACAGTAGTGAGTCACAGATGTGTTGCAAAGATGTGTACTATGTAGATGTAGCATACCAGTGAAATAACAAGCTAACAGATAACAAGCATATAAACAAAGGTAGATGCAGGAGGCCTGGATGTAGTGTTTGCTACAACAAACAAGGTGTAGCAATGTCAGTAAGATACAGCTCAGATATGCAGGCACTATAAACCTGAAACCAGATGTCCCCAGCTATGAATGGCAGAGTACAGCCTATTGTCACACATGGGTGCAGACCACAAACCTCGTTAATGTTAAATAACTGGCCTGAAGGCCAACTGCCCATACCAGAAGTAATACACTTGTACACTGGGCCCACAATCAGCAGTTCCCAACTTCAATGGATGAAAGATATGTGTCCTGCCACCACAGTGCTTGCCA
The DNA here is from genome assembly GCF_019279795.1 of Protopterus annectens. Classification (NCBI taxonomy): domain Eukaryota; kingdom Metazoa; phylum Chordata; order Ceratodontiformes; family Protopteridae; genus Protopterus; species Protopterus annectens. The sequence continues at coordinate 1,367,650,722 of NC_056735.1, read as the reverse complement.
CCAACCTCCCTAATGTAAAACAACTGGTCTGAAGGCCAAGTACTTAGTACAAATGACATAGAATGATAGCTACACTGTAATCAGGTTTTAACCAATCAGTAATAAGTAGAAGTTAACACTACCTGTATAGAATGTGTACCATGTATTGTTGAGATACTATGCTGATAACCTGTTTGTGTACCTTTCCAGATAGACATGGCACCTAAACGGAATCCTGCCTACTCTGCTGCAGAGGATGACGTGATCCACCAGAGCCTGGTGCGTGACTTTGCCATCCTGTTCTCACGCACCACCCAGAATCAGCAGGAGAGGTCTGCACTGTGGCAAAACCTTGTTAGCAGGATAAATGATGTTGGCATGCATGATAGGACATATGAGCAGGTGAGACATCACTGCAGTGATTTGATAAGAAATGTCCGCCAGCGTGCTGCAGATATCCGCAGGCAACAGGCTGCCACAGGTGAGGGGGTGGCCACACATCCCCCCCTCACCAGACAGGAGGGGCTACTGCTAAGTTTTGTGGATCCAGCTCCAGAACAACAGCAGCCATCATGCATCCTGATGGAGGTTGGATCCACACAGCAGCAAGACAGCGAGCGTGCAGGTAAGATGCCATATTCATTTATTGTTATTACTTTTACATTTGTTGACCCAGATAGTCTAGCTGGATATAAGTTCATTTTCAGTAGAGGCCTGTGGAGAAAAGCTCCACACATAACGTAATAAAGGCAGACAGACAAGTTGTCATTACAGACAGCCAACATAATAGAATTGTACACCAGCCTGTTAATTAAATCAACATACATGTAAGGAAGTCAAACAGTTTAGAGTCATACACAATGTGCCGTTGGTTTCAAAGCAATCCTACCTAAAGCATAATGGTTATGCAATAAGGCAAAAGCCATATACATAATAGTTGGGGCTCAGAAGGGTAGAGAAGTAGAAGGAGTATGACAGATACAATGATATGGAAGAGGCAGGAGTCAAGAAGGGAAGTGAGGAAAAGAAGGAAGACAGTCAAGAGGAGGTGGGAGGGATGGGAGAAGTAGGTCAGAGCATAGAAGGACATCAAGGTGAAAGAAACAGGGTAGAAGCTAGTTTCTATGCACAATGAGGGGTTAAAGGTGAAGAGAGGGTAGGGAGAGGGACGTTAGCCTGGACTCCAAGAAGAACAAAGCCAGTGGTTTTGGAAGTACAGTTTGAGTTGACGTTTGAAGAGAGGTAAGGGTGAGATTAGAGTTAACTCCTGGTATGTACATAATGACTGTTCTGTACGCTGTTACTTCATGCACGCATAAGGTGTGCATGTGGTATGTATCTGTCATCATGATATATATACAGACATGATGTGCAGCTGATGTGTATAAGGGAACTAGTGTACTACTGTACTGTATCATGTGCAAAACGAATGGCACACATGTGCCCACTGACATTACTCTCTTCACACTTCCAGGTCCCTCCCATGTAGCAATGAGGCAGGCCATACATGCTGGTGAGTCTTTTTAAAATTATCTGTAAAACAATTTATAAAACTAGGAAGAGTAGTGTAACTCTGTAGTAGACATGCTGGTGACTGTGTTCACAATAACTGTAATTGACAGGTAGTAAATTGAGTAGTGTAACACGGTACTGATGTGTGTGTTTACTGTGGGGTGTGCATGTGTGCAAGTGTGCCTGTGCCCAAGTGTGCATGTGTGTTAGTGTCCATGAGTGCATGTGTCCATTTCTGAATGTGTGCATTAGTATTGAAGTGCATCTCTTTCAAATATGTATTGAGACTGTAATCTGTGTTCCATGTTTTCCTCCCGTAGGTTCTGGTGCTGCTCTGGTGACCTGCAGCAGGGAACCTGAATCTTGTGCCCCAGGTACTGATGATGATGAAATGTCTGTAATGGTGCAGGAAGGTGTGTCTGGGTCCACCATTGGTCAGCCAATTGACAGTACACAGCTTTCAACCCCGTCAATGCGCACAGTCATCCTGCCGTTACATCCTTTGTCACCATTGTCCCTAGGTGATGGACAGTCAGCAGTGGGCATAGATCAGGGTAATGTGGTACCTGTGGTACATGCATCCTCACAAGGCAGCCATGTGCAGAGGCCTCCAATGGTACCACGCAGACAGTCGCCCATGGGTTCTCGTGGGGGCATCCGTGGCTGTACTGCCTCTGGCCGACGTGCCCAAGGAGGTATGTCAACCTCCACTATGTTTAGAACTGTCATGCAGGCACAGGCACGTATGGAAAGGTACACCAGACAGGGTCTGAGGGAGCTGAGAGCATGTCGCATAGCCATGACAGACGGCATGCATGATGTTGCGAATGCTATCCGTAACTTCACAGATGTCGTTGACAGATGTTGTGGGGGCATAGAACAGCTGCTCCACAACCAGATGTCCATGGGCCAGGGCGATGGTGTGCGTTTGCGACGCCGACGTGGCCGTATGCCAGCAAGAGCACCAGCTGGCAGTGGCCGCGGACGACAACAGGCCCACTCACGCACCTCAAGTGCCAGCACCAGCCCCAGCAATGCTGGGTCTGTGCTGTCATCCAGACGCCCCAGGAGACCACGTGCACGTGGCTCTGGACAGTCCCAACAGGGAACTGTGTCCAGTCAACACACCCCTGCTTCCGATGACAGTACCCAGTCTGGGTTAGTACCGGATACGGCCCGTAGCACGCACAGGTACCGTGTCCATGCCCACAGACACTGATCTGGATGACCTGACAGGTGCAGTCTGTGGCTGTCCACAAAACCCGGTACATGGCAGCCATTATGTGGGACTGTGTGCGTGCTTACACACATGCAGAAACCTGGAAACCTAACACCTAGGGCAAACACATACACACACACACTGCACCAACAACGGTCCACCCTGTACTGCTGCCCCTCACAAACACACATACACACACATGTCAATTGGTGTTACCAGTGGCCGGCTTGGGCATACCTAACCCACACCCTGTGAATATGATGACACTGTGCCACCTCCTGCATACTACAACATCGGTGCAGGTAAAGGTAAACACGTTGCTGATGCACAGGGTGACTACATAGATGTGTATAAGTAGTAACATGTTGGTAACTGTTGACTGTTGCAGTATAAATGTGTGTATATCCCAGCAGTCCTGCTGCAGTAACTGTATGAATGTCCTCAATTGTTATCTGCACCCATACTACTTAACAAAGTGTACCAGCTGCACACCATCACATGCTAACATTGACTATGGCAATGCGCATCTTGTGCTGTTATGTAGATTCAGCTACATGTATCTGTTCTGTCACACATGCATCTATACACACCCTGCTACCCACACAGATGCACACACTCACCTGCCATTCCCATTATTTATCACCCTACATGAGTAGCTGTTGATACATGACAGGTACACATTTCAGAAGTGCACTATGTTGTTTACTACTGGCATCCCCTTCTCTACCTGTACTCACAGGGTTCAGGCAACCTCATCAGTTGGAAGATGTAATGTGCATCAGGTACTGTAGTACCCTGATTGCCACAGCAAACATGTTTCCCATACGGAAATGCACACACAGACACATCCCACATCCACACACTTGCCACATTCAGGCTTCAGAACACTATCTAGGTATATTCGGGTACATGTGCGTGTTACAGTAGCATGTAACACTATACTGAGTACTGGCAGTTAATTGTCTGTTGTCATGTTGTCTGTATAGAATAAAAGAATTGTTTGATTATCCTACTCCGTTTGTGGACATTACTTGAAGAAGTGTTACCTTACATGTGTTATCAGTACCACCACCTTCTGTTTTGTAGTTTTGTTTGTATAGGGTGCTATCAACATCACTGCTTGTTAAGGGTAATGACCACCCTGCAGTGCATAGCCCCATGTGGCAAAAGCCACATCCCACCCCATCATTGTGCACACACACTAACCCCACCAACAGTAAAACACATACTTTCCATTTGCAAGATTCAAACCCATACCTAACTGTGCAATGACAGTAGAAACAGACACATTAGCAGAGTGTGCTATTTGCAGTAGTTGGAGAAATCCTTACTAATGCTGTACTTAGAGGGTGCTGACATCATCTGTGTGTAGGAGGAGGGATGTGCACCCTGTAGTGTGTTCTCCCAGTTGGCAAAAGGCAGTTAACCCTCCCAGCATAGTGCACACACATAAACCACACATACATTCCCTTTGCAGGATTCAAACCCCTACCTAGTTATGTTAAGACACTACAGACGGACGCATTAGCGCAGCGAGCTATTCGCATTACTGGGGGATTTCTTTTCCCCTGATATACTTATAGGGTGCTGACATCATCAGAGTCTAGAAAGTTGTGGTGTGTTTTCCCAGTTGCCAAAAGGGATGTTTCTTTCATACACACTTGCCCCCCCTTCACACACACTTGCCACCTGCTGGATTCAAACCCCTACCTAACTATGTTATAACACTACAGACGGACGCATTAGCACGGCGCGCTATTCGGATTACTGAGAGAATCCTTTTCTCCAATATACTTATAGGGTGCTGACATCATCAGAGTCTAGAAAGTGGAATGATCATCCTGTGGTGTGTTTTCCCAGTTGCCAAAAGGGATGTTTTTTTCATATACACTTACACACACACTAACCCCCCCTTCACACACACTTGCCACCTGCTGGATTCAAACCTCCTACCTAACTATGTTATGACACTAGAGACGGATGCATTAGCACAGAGCGCTATTCGTATTACTGGGGAATTTCCTTTCCCCTGATATACTTATAGGGTGCTGACATCATCAGAGTTTAGAAAGTGGAATGATCATCCTGTGGTGTGTTTTCCCAGTTGCCAAAAGGGATGTTTCTTTCATACACACTTACACACACACTTACCCCCCTTCATACACACTTTCCACCTGTTGGATTCAAACCCCTACCTAACTATGTTATGACACTAGAGACGAACACATTAGCACAGCGCGCTATTCGCATTACTGGGGAATTTCCTTTCCCCTGATATACTTATAGGGTGCTGACATCATCAGAGTTTAGAAAGTGGAATGATCATCCCGTGGTGTGTTTTCCCAGTTGCCAAAAGGGATGTTTCTTTCATACACACTTACACACACACTTAGCCCCCTTCACACACACTTGCCACCTGCTGGATTCAAACCCCTACCTAACTATGTTATGACACTACAGACGGACGCATTAGCACGGCGCGCTGTTCGGATTATTGAGAGAATCCTTTTCTCCAATATACTTATAGGGTGCTTACATGATCAGTGTCTAGAAAGGGGGATGAGCATCCTCTGGTGTGTTTTCACATTTGCTAGGTTTAACATTTGGACCAAGTGTGTGAGCATGCCCAGTTCAGCCTTCCCGTGGCATGTTGTGTGAAAGATGTCTCATTTATCTAAGTGTGTGAGCATGCCCAGTGTGGGCTTTACATATGTTGAACTCTGCAGCCCATCACATTTGTGGATGAGTGTGACCTTCAACAAATACCTGAAGTTTATGGTTGTGTGTTCTGTGCCATGTTGTGTAGTTACTGTCCGAATGCTTTTTGTGTGAACAAAACAGGGAGTATACTGTGTCTGCAGGTTTTGCATGGGATACTTTGCACACAATTGTCAACATCCGTTCATACTGACCTAACACTGTAGCACTGTCTAGTGTAGTGTTTCAGTACTTTCACTGTGGTGGTCAGTATCCTGGCCTTTAGTCCTATCACTGCTTTACATTTCCATAGTGTGCACAACAGCCTGGTTAGGGTCCAGTTGTGCACATCTGCACAAAGGCAGTGCCTCTACAGACCCTGTTAATTGCTGCCCCATAAGCTTAACAAGTGTAGTCTGCAAATCTATGGAGAGGATCATAATTGAGCTCATAAACAAAGATATAGGGGACATGCAGACATTGTACCCATCCCATTTTGGCTTGGTCAGGGGCAGATCATGCCTTTTGTACTGGGTTGACATCTTCAAATTGGTCACTTAGGCCATTGTTGGGGAAAGGCAGTCCATACAGCCTACCTTGGCCTTGCAAACACTTTCAACACAATACCCCACTCAGGTATTGTGGAAAACCCTAACAACTGAAATGTAAACCCATATGTCACAAGATGGGTTGCAAACTGGCTTAAGGACGGGACCCACAGGGTTAGAGTTGCTGGCACTATGTTAGACTCCAGGCTGGTCACAGGTGGTGTCACACAGGGCTCAGTCCTTGGCCCCATTGTTTGTCATGTACTTCCCAGAAGTACAGGCCAACATGGGAGGACTTTGGATGACAATGTTAGCAGATGACTGCACACTGGGCACCATAGTGGACAGTGCATCACACACAGATATCCTTCAGAAGGGACTCACAGTAACTGATAGCTGGTGCCAGGGCCATGGCCTGAAGTCAGAGTGCACAACATGTGTAGACATACCCTTCAGGAAAAGCAAGGTGACCCCAAGCTACCATATAGGTGGCAATCCTCTAAGCACAGAGGAGGTTATCATGGACCTGGGGACCCAGGTTAACAGTCGCCATTCTTCTGAGACTCACATTGCTAAAGTGGCTAGGAAGACCTTCTACATTGCCCACCTGATCAGGCTGGGATTCACATCCAGATCTAGTGGGTCATTGTTCCCCTGTACTCTTCACTTATCAGACCGGTGATCAAGTCGAATGCCCTATTCTGGCTGTATCTCACACAACATCTGCAGCAATTGGAGACACCCTGACTGTCCCCCACCTAAAGGATCAAGGAACCCCAACAGCTGTCATATGCTGCCAGATTGACGACACTCACACTCTATTCACTCACATACCGTCTGCTTAGAGGTGACATGTGCCTGACATGCGAGGCCATGTCCAAACAGAGATTAATGGGCATGCTCCACCTCAGACTCAGAAGATCCACCTGAACCACTAGTGCAGTGACTTACACCTTAGCAGGGATGTATGTTGGATATGTTGGAGGGATGGAGTTATCACTCGGAGACTCCCTATGCTGTGGAATACAATCCTGGTCCATTTGAGGCAGAGCACCTTGCTGGCTGTGTTCAAGAGGTATCTTGACCTAATGCTAGTCGGAGAATGTGTTTGTCCATCAACACATTGTAAGCGTAGTTCGACATGTCATATGTCTTGTTTAGTATACTGTGCCTCTGTCTACCTGTGACATAACATTGATACCCAGGGTAAACCTCCCATCTCCCATCCACTCATTAGGATTCCTGTTGAGGGGACTCAACCAGTGTCTCTATGGACAACCTGTACTGGTAGTTTACTCATGTGTGGGGTGGCTTCTGTGTTTTGGATAATGCAGTACAGCCTGTCCTATATATGTCAGTGCTGGGGTTCAGGTCCCTCATGTGCATAGCTCCCTGCCATTCAGATTGTACAAGGTGCAGCATGTGCATTGATTCCAGCTTGGACATGGCTTTCTACATCAGGCACAGCTTGCATCTGGGTGGACAGCATGGCAGTGTGTGGAGCTGCACTCTGTTTAATCAGACTACACATTACATGTGTTCCAGCTCTGTCATACTCCTGGTGAGGTACTGTTGTGGACTTTACAGGTGCTGGATGTGTGTGCATGAGGTACACCCCACAGGGGCTGTTGTGGTCATTTCTAATGCTGATGAAAGATAACTGCAGAACCACGATGACCTCCCCTTAGCTAGATGTCAGACAGCATGGACCATACAATCACAACTGAAAACAGGACCCTCTCCACAAAGGGAAAGTGTCCTGTCTGGTGGACCCCAGCCATAAACAAACTGTATGAGAGATGAGGGTTACTAATGCAAGACAGAGCTACATCTCCAAAAGGGAATACAGCTGTGATCAGCACTAGTAGAAAGCTACATTATCTCATAAAGACATGCAAGGTCAACTTGGGGACGTAAATCACCAAAGACAATGAAGGTAACCACACTGCTTTCTTCAGTTATGTCAGACACCTGGTTGTGAACCCTCGGATATGCTTAGAGTTGGTACACAACAACATATATTCCAGTGACCTGACAGATATTGGCAACATTCCGGCGGACAGCTTCAGTGCGATTTACCCTCCCTCACCCCCAAAACAAGATAGTTATCACTGCTGTATGTAACCTCACTGTCATCTTGGATGTCCATGTGAGAGCCACACTCAGCAAAGACAAGTACACAGCATCCATGGGACCTGCTGGTATCTCCAGTTGCATGCTATGTGAACTCCAGAAGGGGCTGGACCCATATATACAACTGCTATTTAACCTTAGTCTTGCTACAGGATATGTACCTGAACACTGGCATACGGCAACAGTGGTCCCACTCCACAAGCGGGATGCCTCCACAGACCATGGCAACTACCACCACACAGGCTTAACCAGCCTTGTCTGCAAAGATATGGGAGGAGTCATGGAGCTCTTACACAGACACATTACTGACGTACGGACCCTTGTTCCCACCTAGTTCAGCTTTGTACAGGGCAGATCCTGCCTTTTGCACCTTTGCACCCGAAAAGTACCTACCATGAAGATCAGGGTTCTTCAACACATGTCATATGCTTCCAGAATAGAGGAAGTCCAGCTTTGTTTAGTGTCATACCGCATACTTACAGGTGACCTATGCCTGACATACAAGACCATGTCCAATCAGGATTTGGTGGACATACTCCACTGCAAGCAATCCAAATCCACCAGAGCCATGAGAGCTGAGTATTTGAACCTCAGCACATACATGTATAGGACATGCTGGAGGGACAGAGTCATAACTCAGAGGCATCTCACACTCTAGCAGAGTATCCCAGTTCATGTTTGACAGAGTCCCTCACTGACTCTCTTCAGGAGACATCTGGACAACTGCATATGAGACGGAGGCACAGACTAGACAGAGACACAGTCATGTTATTCAATTACGTAAGGGGTCATAATGTGTCACTACTAAGTCAGAGGCACAATATTCAGAATCTATTCTGTACACTTATTACCACTATAAGGGGTGGCAATAGCCACATCACTATGGCTAGGCTTATACATGCACTAGGGCAGATAGCCTAGTAGTACACTATGACACTATGAAACACCGGTGTATGTGTAGCTATTGTCAATCAAACAGTATGATGTGGCTTGGGGGCTTGATATCTCCCTGTATTCCAACATTGTTTTGTCTATTCCTTCTAGCATGTCTAGGGATCAGTTGCTAGTGTCCTCTCCTGCTCAGCTGGTGAACCTGGGAATATTGAGGCACTGTTACAGTTGCCTCATGTACACTGACAACCCTCTCCTTCTGCCATAAAACACACATACATGTGAGAGATGCAACTATATAGCCAAAGTGGAGGCTGAGCTCTCTCAACATAGGACTAGCAAGACCAGAGAGAGGGTGAAGGTAACCACACACACATCTTTAATCCAGTCTCACATGGCACTGTCACAACTTAAGATCATACACATAGACACACAGAGACACTCTCGGAGGCTCTGATCAGAAGTCTACCAGAATGGCGGTGGCCACCACAGCAGACACTCACACAACTGCCTCCACAGGGCACAGCACATGCAACACATTGACCACAGAGTTGGTGTGCCAAACAGTCACAGCCCTTAAGGCCAAACACAATGCCGGACACACTTGTCATAGGTGACTCCATAGTCAGACACACTGATGTCCCACTCACCAGATCAGGTACAGAGGAGGTCACAGTAAGCTGCCTATCAGGCACTGGAATCCACCACATAATGCAAGCACTCAGGTCACTAAACTGCAAGTACAGGTCTGACCTAGTCATAATCCATGCTGGTGTGAACGACCTGAGATGTACCTCCCTGGACTACATGGAAAGAGACATAGAGGATCCCTCTGATTATGTAGGCCAGGCAGGTATGACCCTGACCTTCGGCAGTATCCTACCTTCTCCAAGTATGATGCCACATAAACAGAGACAAGATGATCAGCTGTAGTATTTTGCTTAGACTATGGTGTCATTCTAAGGGGGTCCAATGTCTGTCTGCCTGGGATGACATGCTGGACAGGCCACGGTGATTTGCAAGGGATGGCTTGCACCTGTCACCCCTGGGCTTCCGGATTTCAGATGATGCTCTTGCCACCCCCATTGTGCCTTTTATGCAAGACTCAGATTCTACACCTACCACCCTAGAACACAGTAAAGGAAAGACACTAAGGGTAATGCTGCTCAATGCCCAAGGTCTCAACCTCAAGCTGCACACACTCTATGCCCTTCTCAGTATGTAGCACATTGATGTCTGTGCTGTGCCTGAAACCTGGTTCACAGCTTCTGACAGCACCCCGGCACTATCGGGTGTTACCTCATATCATGCATTCTGGCACCAGCATCCCGACAACACCAAGCAGGATGGTGGGTGTCCATATTCATCAAGGACACCCTCACCTCATGGTTGGTGGCAACACACGATGCATCAGAGACCATCCAGGTGCCAGTGACCGTAGGCAAGACTGCTCTGCAGTTTGTAGCATGTTACATGCCACCCGCTCAAACTCAGGTACCTCACACAGCTATCCTGCAAACACTGAAGGGGATAAATGTATCTCAAAACACCATCCTACTGGGTGATTCCAACTATCCACATATAGACTGGGATCACTAATCATGCCACAACACTCTAACACAAAGGTTCCAAGAGTTCATACACTGAAATGCCATGGAACAACTGGTCCCAATCCCCTCAAGTGGAGGCAACATACTAGAACACATCATCACGAACATGGGGTCACACTGTTCAACACCAGACATATACCCATCATTGGTGAGATCAGATCATGGACTATTCTCAGTGGGAGTTCGCATCCCACCCACACCCCAGATGGGAAATGAAACGGTGAAGACCTTCTCAAATGCCGACTTCACATTTCTGAGGACTGGTGTGGTCTCTTTCAAGGCCCCCAGGCCAGCAGACACCATTACCCAAGCCACTGTATCACTTAGAAATGCCTTCTACCAGCACCTCCAGGACTGCATGGTTCAGGCAATCCCAAATAATAATGACTCTTTGTACCACAGGCAAGCATCCAGTCTGGTGGACCCTAGCCATAAACAAGCTGTACAACACAAGGAAGGAGCTACTACAAGATAGAGCGTAATCCGTAGGGGGAAGGCACCCCTGCTCATTGTGAGTAAAACACTGGGTTCCCCCATACAATCATCCGAGGCATGTTTTGAGAGTAAACCCACTCAGGACTCCAGGGACAATCATGAGGCCTTTTTTACCTATGTTTGAAACCTGGGAGGAAACTCCCAGATATGCTCAGACTTAGTTCAGAATAATGTTGATATCACTGCACGTACAGACATTGGCAACATACTGACTGACAGGTTCAGTGCAGATTTCTGCCCCCCTACCCCCAACTTGGGGGGTATGTACTACAGAGAATTGTAGCCCCCAAACATCTCCACTGCTGGGGTGGGAACTGCTCAATCCAAGGCAGAAAACACTTTATCCATGGGACCAGATGGTGTCCCCAGTTGTGTGCTCCATGAACTCAATGAGTAATTACACCCGCAGTTAGGGCAGCTGTTTAATCTTAGCCTCACCTCAGGATATGTTCCCAAGGAGTGGCATACAGCAATGGTGGACCCACTTCACAAAGGAGGTGCCTCCACCAATCCCAGAAACTACCATCCCATCAGCTTGACAAGCCTGTTCTGCTAAGCTATGGAGAGGATCATAATGGGAATTCTAAATGAAGACATAGGGGACTTGCAGACATTGGATCCAATCCAGTTTGGCTTTGTCAAGGGCAGATCATGCCTTTTAAACTTGGTTGACTTTTCAAAACACTCACCCAGGCCATTGACGTGGGCAAGGCAGTCCACACAGCCTACCTTGACCTGGCAAAGGCTTTCGACACAATACCCCACTCAGGTATCATTGAAAACATCACCAGCTTAATTGTGAACCCATACATCACAGCATGGGTTGCAAACTGGCTAAGTGACGGAACACACAGGGTCAAAGTTGCTGGTGCCAGTTCACACTCCAGAGCTGTCACAAGTGGTGTCCCACAGGGCTCAGTCCTGGGCCCACATTTGTTCAGTATCTACTTTTCAGAAGTACGAGCAAACACAGGAGGATTATGGCTGACAAAGTTTGAAGATGACTGCAAACTGGGAAGCATAGCTGGAAACCCATCTGACACAGACATCCTTCAGAAGGGTCTCATAGACACAGATAACTGGTGCCACGGCCATGGCCTTACATTAAACACTAAACAATGCATAGCCATACCCTTCAGGAAGAACAAGGTTACCACTACTTCCCATCTAGGTGGCAATCCTCTAAGCACAACGTAGGTTATCAGGGACCTGGGCACCCAGGTTGACAGTGACCTTTGCTTGACACTCACATTGCCAGGGTAGTTTGGAAGGCCTTCTACATTGGCCACCTCATCATGCAGTGATTCACATCTAGATCAAGGGAGGTCATCATTCCCCTGTACTCATCACACCAATGATTGCATACACTGCCCCATTCAGATTGGATGGGCCCACAAATTCCTCGACAGGAGGTGAAAGGGTCTCAAACATATTTCTTATGCTGCCCGACTGAAGGAATTCCAGCTGTATTCAGTCACTTACTGACTGCTCAGAGGTGATCTGTGCCTGACATACAAGGCTATGTCCAACCCAGACTTTATGAACATGCTTCACCTCAAGACCTCTACATCCATCAGAACTACAAGGGCAGGAGACCTAAACCTCAACACAGATATTAATAGGATGTGCTGGAGGGACAGATTCATCACCCAGAGAGTCCATATGCTGTGGAACAACATCCTGGTACATGTGGGGCTGAGCACCTCACTGGCAAGTGAGATCTTGACCAATGGATGGGAGATTGCAGGTATACCCCAGGGATAACCTCAGTATCACTGCTTGACAGAGGCACAGCAAAATAATGGGCATATTATCCATCAACTTGCAGGGGTGGCAGACGCCACAAAACTCTGGCCTAGGCTTATTAATGCCCTAGGGCAGATAGCCTAGTATGAACCTATGGACATAGGCCTGGGGCAGTTCCTGCTATTAGGACAGTGGTCTGCAGCAGGCTATATAGTAGTAGTCGGTTTTAGCCATTGTTTTTGACCATGGCTATTCCATGTTGCTTCTTGTTGTGGTACAAACATGGGTGTGTGGTTATCCATGCTATTTATTGCTAGACACCCTCATTTTGTATCTTGTTCCATGTTTTTGCACATGTACATCACTGTATGATGTGCAGCTGTTTCCACAGGGTCATATGCGTGGATATGGATGTTAGTTGGGGTCCTCAGGTGTGCATATTGTACATGATATTACATTACTTAACACATGGCATTCATGCCTCAGGTGGTGCTGCAGGGCCACCTCTGTCGGATACACATACTACACTCCCTGTACATTTGGAAGCAGGTTGTGTCATGTTAGGCATCCCTGTTACTGTATGAGTGAGTCAGAGCGGGTATCAGTCCCAGTGTTCCTACTGACCAAGCGTATGTGCTATGCGTTGCCTCTTTGCCAAGGCCAGGGCATACTGGGCACGCCTCCTTCTGCCTACTGGGACAAGGTCAGGTTGTTCCTCCTCCGAATCAACCCCTGCCTGTGGTGGCCTTGGCAATGGTGGGGGGATGTTTGGCCCAGCCCTGTGCTGGTCCTGCTGCAGCTGTTTCCGCAGGATCATATTATGTAGCATAGCACATATCATGATCATTTGGGTACATGTAGTTGGTGTGTACTGCAAAGCTCCACCAGATGTGTCCAGACACTGGAACCGTGACTTGAGCAGCCCAAACACACGCTCTATGATATTACGTGTTTGTGCGTGTGCCTCATTATGGCGTTCCTGTTCAGGTGTGTGTGCATTTCTGATGGGTGTCATCAGCCACGGCTCAAGTGCATAACCTGCATCCCCCACTAGGTGTCCGTGTGGGAAGTCCCCATTGGCAAATGATTGGTACAGCTGCGTCAGATGCCAGATGTGGGAATCGTGGTAGCTCCCAGGGCAGCCAGCACACACATTCATTATTATGCCCTGGGCATCACACACGACCTGGCAGTTGATGGAGGGGTATCCCTTGCGGTTAATGTAGACTCTAACCCGCTCACCGGCTGGTGATTTGATGCGTATGTGCGTGCAGTCTATTGCACCCAGCACCTCAGGGTATCCCGCTATTTGCTGGAAGAGACGCATATTGCTGGCCACAACCTCACGGTCATTAGGGACATATATATGATCACTGACATGTGGTGACATGGCATCCAGGAACTGGTGCAGTACCCTGGAGGCTGATGCCTGTGATATCCCCATCATATCACCAGTTGGTCTCTGGAAGGTACCTGTTGCTAGTATTCTTAGGCCAACACATACCTTGGTTTCCACTGGGATGGGTTCCCCTCTGTTGGTTCTGTGTGTGAGGTGTGGCCTGCACAGCTCAACAATCTGCTGCAGGAGCTCTCTGTCCACTCTAAAGCGCTCTACTATCTCCAGCTCATGTAACCCATGGTAGGTGACCCTGGGCCTGTATACTCTTCTCCTTCTCCTCACTCTGGGTTGTCTGTCAGCATCTGCATTGTCACCACCCTCAGCAATTCGCCTATGCCTGATTATAATAGCCATGGCAGCCCCTAGCATTTCTGCTCTGAGTTCAGCTTTATTTCAGTTTTCAATTCTGATAGCTTAGTTTCTGGCAGTATCTCTTGTGAGAAACAGCCTTCACTGCTCTTTGTTGTGTTTTAAGTGCTGGGCTGGGCTTCTAGTCTGCCTGTGTAATTGCCTGCTTGTAATTGTTTCCACCAATTAACTCCAGCAGTATTCCTGGCAGTTTCCTGTATTTTGGTTGTTTCTTGTTTCCTCTCTGTTTACTGAGGGCGAGCAATGTGCACACCAGCTTAAACACGCTCACAGTCACTTAAACCCTACACAGTGTTACACGCGCACACATCCTTACACGGTGTTAGCTAGGCTGATTCATGCTAAAACGCCAAGACACTGCCTTACACACGCACGCCACAAGAAACCGTTGTAAACAGTTTGCAACACGCTCCCACATGTTGAACCTGCCTTACACGCGCGCACACGCACGCATACACGTATATCAAGAAACCTTGAGTGTAGGGATAGCGTATACCCTCAATTTCTTGACTTTCCTAGTGTTCTGTTGGGACACACCTCCCTCCCTGATGTCTGTCTGTCATCTGTTACCTAACATTGCCCTCCAATTTGGGACATTTCTTTCTATCCTTCCCCTCCGTGATGTCACCTACCTCTTACTCTGTTCCTCCCCCTTCTCTAACTCTTACACTACTCAGAAAGTGCTCATTACCTATGTGGCAGTGTGATTCAGTATTGTAACCCTCATTTACATAGGATTGCCTAGTAATGCTTAGTTACATATCTTACACGGAGCTTCCCCCCCTTGACAACCACTAAACGGAGGCCATATTGTTTTTAGTCTGCAAGTCCCTCCATTGACATTCCATGTAATACATAAATCCCACAATTGTGGGCTTATAAGCTTCGGTTTTCAGTTTTAGGTAGCGCACCCGTTTGCTGGTGTGCGCTGCAGTTAAACACAATAATCCCATGAAAAAAAAAAAAAGTTAAATAACTTATTTTTGCAACACTTTTTCATGCCAATGGCCACATATTTGGCCATTGGCATGCTTAATGACACATATGCACCCTTTATTTGGAGCTGACATAGCTCCGTTTTGATTTTGCAGAAATGTACTCAGTTGTCAGCTGAGTACATTTCTGAAGCTAACACGTCCATTACACGGACTGGTTTCTGCTTCGTGGATCGCTCAAATACCTCATTTGCATATCTTGGAGCTGCAAATGAGGTATTGAGCATTTCCACGCCCAGTCCGTGTAAGAGACGTGTTAGCTGTCTCTTACACGGAGGTTTGGGCTGTACCTGAATCGGGAGGCTTACACGGAGGCTTACACTACTCTTGAACTCCGTGTAAGCCTTCCTGAATCTGGCCCATTGCCTTCTAGCACTCTAAAACTTAGAGTAAATTAGAGTTTTTTTTTTCCTGTGCCTTGCATACCCAAATAATGGAACATGTTTTGACTATTTTCTGTCGAGATAAATGCACTGTGTACCAGTATCCTGCTTTAAATCACACTTTTCTCATTAAAACAGTTTCATAATTTATTGATTCCTTTGGTGGAAACCTTCCTATGCTTCTGCCCTTTCTGAAATTGCAATATTCACTGCACACATATCTGTAACATTCAAAAGCAGTTCATGTTCTGTCTCCAAATCAACAACTGAACAATCTGAACTTCTGTTTGTGTCAGTTACTCACAAAGCATATATCTGACTGCTGACTTCCCTTTTGCTTTGATTTACACACTTTTGAGTAATCATTCAATAACTGTACTTTCAGCACGCCTTATTCGCTACAGGAAAAATGTTGTTATCATGCTTACTACCACAGCTAGAGCAGTGATGCACCTATTCAGCTGAAATTCTCTAACTGTGCCATGATGGCTAGAATTTATTGTATGCATTTTCACTAGTATGCAGTGTATGCACTGTTTCTATTCTTTTTGCTTTGTTTTCTTTTTTACCCTTGTTTAATGTTATACACATCCAGTTCCTCTCATAGCACTCTCATTTGAACACTTGCTGATTTTCATTTAGTCAGTAGATTGCTTCTCAAATTTTCAGTTTCAGTTTCAGCAAGTTTTCTTGTGTTGATATTATGTAACATGTATAATCTAGCAACGCTGGAATTTCTACTGTGTGATACCTTAAACCTCTTGAATCAGTGGCAACATGAGATGTATGTAAATTACCCTTTAAGGTTATCAGGTGTTTCAGCTAAATGGCATTTCTGAATGTCCATTACTTAGAGGTTTAAGGTATCACACAGTGGAAATTATAGCTTTGCTAGATTTTTCTTTTAGTGTTTTAACCAGTTGGTTTCCCTGTGTGACATTTTACTCATTGTTTTATTTTGTAACATGTATGTCAAACCAACAAAATCTAGTACATCAGTTTTGTATACTTAACAAACCAGGTGGGTAATAACTCTTATTTACATTTCCTTTAAAATTTAAAGATGCCACTGGTTATAGTAATAGTGTTTTATCAAGTAACAGGGTTGGTAATTCCATTACATATTTTACCACTGACATAATGTCCCTAGCTTAGTTAAACTCTGATGGTGGACATTCTCTAAAATTAACAACATAGCCAACTTAGGTACCTGCAATACCCATGGATGCAGGGGAGGAGGGCTCAGTCATCCTTGACTGTGTAGGGGCCCCATAAAAACTGCTGCTGGTTATGTAAAAATGAGGCAAAATGTATTACATTTCCTGATTATGCTGTTTAACCTGAACAGGGCTGTGATATGACCCTGTTAGGATAAAGCTGATAGTGAACACGAACAAGGTAAGCACTAGCAGCCCAAAGTGACTGTTCTCAGTACAAACCTTGGATTTTAAGAACAGCTGATGCTTCCAATATTCAGGGATGGTTTCTCTTTCAGTTTGTTTTATAAATACTGGCAAAACACCAGATACTGTGATTATCAATTTTTTTGCTGATAAATTCAGTGCAGTGCCAAAAATAATAGTAGAATAAAGGCTCAAAATAAGGAGTATGTTTTAAATATTACCCCAAGTCACTTAAAAAGTTAATAGAATAACACTTTTTGCATTAACATGCATTTGTAGGGCAAAAAGTATAAAATTCTGATGTCTGTATTTATTGACTGTCTGTAATGCTGAATGATTTATCAGCAAATCAAACTTTTTACAAAGGACAGAACAAAATTATAAGCAAAATCAGGGAAGGTCTGTGAAATTAGGGACAGTGACAGGTATGCATTATTCCGCAGTGAGGTAAATAAAAGTGACAACCCCTGCTGTTGTTTGATGACTGCTAAACAACAGTCACTGATCTGGTACGGATGTACAAGTCTTGCACAATTTATTTCTATTTACTGAAATAAGTACAAAACTAGTATTGCTGTGCCTTATGCTTGTGTTTGAGTGTGTATGTGCAGAAAATATCACTGACTTTTATTTGTGTACACACCCAATAATGCCAGGACACATACATTGTTCATAGGTTCATAGGTAGGTACTAGGCTATTGGCCCTAGGGCCTGTACAATCCTGGCCAAAAAGGTACCCTGGCTTTTGCCACCCAAGAAAATTATTTTCCTGTGCCCCTGTCAAGCAGAGCCACAGAAGTGATCCCTGGGGTGAATTTCCTATTACCCATCCAGTCATCAAGATTTTTTCTTGAAGAGTGCTAATGAGGAGCTCTGTTTGACATAGATAGGTAGTCTGTTCCAGAGTATGGGAAGTCTCTGGGACAGGAATCTATCTCTCCAGCATGTTCTGTTTATTGTGGTGACAAGGTTTACGCCCCTAGAGCATGTAGCTCGGAAGGATCGGGATTTCTTTAAGTGGAGCATGTCCAACAACTCTGGGTTTGACATAGCTTTGTATGTTAGGCAGAGATTGCCTCTGAGTAGGCGATATGTGACGGAGTAAAGCTGGAGTTTTTTGAGACGGTCTGCGTAGGGCATCTGTTTGAGGCCAGTAATCCTCTTTGTGAGGTATTTCTGCAGCCTTTCCAGTTGTTGTAGATGTCGTGTGAGGTACATACCAAAAGGGGCGTTGCACTCTATAATGGGTCTAATGAGTGATGAGTAGAGGGGAACAATGACCTCTTTTTTTCTGGATGAGAAACCTTTTGTGATAAGGTGTGCCATGTAGAAGGATTTCTTGACCACTGTGGCGATGTGATTTTCAAAGGAGAGACTACTGTCCACTTGTGTCCCAAGGTCTCTTATCACACTTTCGATTATGGCTCCTAGTTTGCAGTCATCTGCGAACTTAAGTTAGCCAAAGACCTTCTGTGTTAGCCTGTACCTCAGAGAAGTAGATACCAAACAGGAGAGAACCCAAGACTGAACCCTGTGGTACTCCACTTGTCACTGTTCTGAAGTCTGATTTGGAGTGTGCTACTTTCACACTGTGGGTTCTGTCAGTAAGCCATTTGGCAACCCATCTTGGACACAGGGATTTACACCTAGTTTAGAGACTTTATCTATAATTCCAGAGTGTGGGATGGTGTTGAACATCTTGGCGAGATCTAGATAGGCTGTGTGAACCACCTTACCCTCATCTATGGCTTTGGTAACTGCTTCAAAGAAGTCTATCAGGTTTAGGAGACATTATCTGCCTTTTACAAACCCGAACTGTGTGGGGTCCAGAGTTTGGAGATCTCCAATGTCTTTGTTTATGAGTTCCATAATGATACGTTCCATGGCCTTGCAGACCTGGCTCATCAGGCTAATGGGGCAGTAGTTCCTGGGGTCTGTCATGGCTCCCCCTTTGTGGAGTGGGATAACCATTGCGGTGCGCCATTCAATGGGCACAAAGCCTGAGGTGAGGCTATGACTGAACATGGTACTTAGGTGTGGTGTCAGTTCATTCTGTAGTTCATGTAGAAGGCAGCCTGGGATGATGTTCTTCATCTCACATTGCTGCAGTCCTTACACTAGGGTAGTCCGCTGTCCTCGGTCGGCCCGAATATCAAAGTATAAGGCTGACGTCGGTCAAGGCACATAAGACTGACATCAGGACGTCAGGGTACAAATGCGCATGACCGACGTCATATCCTCAGTCTTTTTTGCCGCATGGTCCGATGCAGAAGCAGCGTTGCAAGTGCCGTTCGGCGTTCTGAAATTTTTCGAATTCGGAGTTTCAGACCGAGTCAAAGTTGGCTAAGTACCCGTTGGGAATATTTTAGTTTTTTCTTGCCTCAGTGGTTTACCGGATGTCAGAAAAAGTGAATAACTGTATTTCTTGTGGGAAACAGATACCGTATAGAGATTATCATTCTTTGTGTATTCCTTGTTTGGGGCCTGAGCACGACGTTGTTGGGTGTCGCTTTTGTGCTAGGTTTAATAAGCGCACTATTAAGCGAAGGTTAGATTGTGCCAGGTTAGTCTTCAGGAAGCGGTGCAATTATAATATGCCGTCGGATGCTCCGACGCCCGCTTCTTCGAAGAAGCGCAAAGACAAAGCAGCTAAGCCCAGGCAAGAAGAGTCGTCCGTACCGGACGCCGGTTCTTTGGAGGTGTCGGTGGAACCGGGGGTTCCGCAGGAGGTTTCTCTGGAGTCCCAGGGGGAGACTTTGTTATTGCAGGATGTGGCCTCTCAGGAGGCAGGTCAGGCTGAAGGGGCTTCTCAGGTTACTGTGCTCCCCTCCCTTCCTAGGGTGGTTAGGCCCTCTCCTTCTGTTTCCAAGGCTTCTCCCAGAGGCAGGCCAGGTTTAGCTTCTGTTGGTGTCACTCCTAGTTCATCAGGATCTGTGCCCAAGAAGCACATGCTTAAAATGGCAGAAGATTTAATTACTTTAATTAGAGGTTCTTTGCCCCCTCCTGATAAGAGGCCTAGGGTGGAACCAGAGTTGGGGAGTTTTGAGCAGGCTTCGGATGTTTCAGAGTCCTCGGCTGAAGACTTGCAGGAGTATTCTCCTTATTCTGATTCTGATGTGGATGATTCTACTCCTTCTGCTTCTCCTCCAGAGGATTTTTCTTTTTCAGAGACTCTTCATTCCATGAGGGAACATTTTAAGTGGGAAGGTCAGGACTTCTCTGATTCCAGGAAAAGGCTTAGGAATTTTGTTTTACCCCAGCATAGGCCTTTGGCTATACCTCCTGTTCTGGATGTTGTGGAAGATGTGTTTGCAGAGGCTGCTCTTAATCCTGATTCTTTGCCTCCTGCTCCTGTTAAACCGGATAGGTATTACAGGGTGCCTGAAGCTCATAAATATCTTTCTAAGAGTCCTAGGGTGGACCCAGAAACTGTGAGTCAAGGGCCTAAGGGTGTCAAGGCTTCTGTTGTAAAAAATCCGGTTCCTCCAGATAAAGAGGCCTGGGCTTTGGATAGATGGGGAAAGAAAGTCTATACTTCTTCCACCTTAGCTATGAGGGCATTGAATTGCCAGTTTCACATGTTGAAATACCAAAACTATCTGCTTTCTCAATTGAAGTCTAAGGTAGATGCTCTGGCGGAAGGTATTGAGTGTAAGGAATTACAGGATTTGGTACATGTTTCTGAACAGGTGGGTAAGCATTCCTTGCAATGTGGTTTTGATGCTGTACAGGCCTCGTCTAGGGTGGCTGCCACTGGGTCAGTTCTTCGCAGGCACGCCTGGCTGAGGGATCAGAATTTATCTGACCATGTTAAGACAAGGATTTTAGATGCTCCTTTACAGTCTGATGTGTTGTTTGGTTCACCTGTGGAGGCAGTCTTAAAGAAAATGGAAGACAAGGCTAAGTCTATGCAGACTGTTAAAGATTTTTTGCAGGTTCAGCCTCCGAAGTTTAGTAGGAATTGGCCTACCAAGGGGTGGACGTATCCTTCTTATGATTCCCAGTCTAGGGGTAGATCTAGATGTGGTAGGGGCAGAGCTCAGGGCTCTTTCAGGCCTAGAACAGGGAGTTCACCTGCACAGTCTTCGGGTGAGGGCAGGGGTCAGTCCTTTCGTAAACAGGCCCAATGACCTACCTTTTCAGCTGCCAGAGCCTTCTCGTCTGGCAGCACCTTTGGGAGGAAGGTTGGCACTTTTCAAGGAAAATTGGAGTTTAATTACCCAAGACAGATGGGTATTGGATATCATACACCAAGGTTACAAGTTTTATTTCCATACCTTGCCTCCTTTCAAAGGCATGCCAGACATTCCTCCTCAACAAAGAATAGAGGCTCACAAACAAATTTCTCTGCTACTTCAAATAGGGGCCATACAGCCGGTCCCTCTGCCAGAAGTGGGCCTGGGATTTTATTCTCGCCTGTTCCTAGTACCAAAGAAGGGGAACACGTGGAGACCAATTTTGGATTTATCTATCCTCAACACTTATCTGGACATTCCCAAGTTCAAAATGTTGACGTTACAACAGCTTTTACCTCTGCTGGGCAAAGATCACTGGATGGTAACTCTGGATCTCAAGGAGGCTTACCTTCATGTTCCTATCAGACTAAGTTGCAGGAAGTATCTGCGTTTTCGGGCTGGGACTTCTCATTATCAGTTCTCTGCATTGCCCTTTGGCTTATCTACTGCGCCCAGAGTGTTCACGAAAGTTCTGGCTCCAGTGATAGCTTTCTTCAGGCTAAAAGGAATACAGATTTATCCTTATTTGGACGATTGCCTGATTCTGGCTCAAGAAAGGGACGAACTTCTTCATCATTTGCAATATGTGATAGCAGTGCTAAGATGCCTGGGGTATTCTGTGAACGAAATAAAGTCCAGTCTAGTACCCTCTCAGGACATGTGCTTTCTGGGTGTAAGACTGAATACAGCATCCCAGATGGCCTTTTGACCCCGGACAAACAAAAGAATCTTTCCCTTTACTTCCATCAGTTGTCTCATCAGTCCAGGCTGACTGCAAGGACAGTCCTTCAAGCCTTGGGGTTCATGGCATCTTGTATTCTGGTGCTTCCCAATGCCAAACTGCATATGAGGAAGCTACAATGGTATCTCAAAAATGTATGGACACAGCACTGCCAGGATTTGGACACTGTCATTCAGATAATACCTTGCATTCAAAAGGAATTTTTGTGGTGGGCTCAGGAATGTCACCTAAACAAGGGACTCTCTGTGACCCGGCCAGAGGCGAGTCAGGTTTTAACGACAGATGCCTCAGACAAAGCTTGGGGAGCTCATCTAAATGGAAAGTGGATACAAGACACGTGGCCTGCCAGACTACAACATCTACATATCAACTTGAAGGAGATGTTAGCAGTCCAATTTGCATTAATAGCTTTCAAGGATTTACTTCTTCCAGGGCAGGTGTTGATTCTAACAGACAACACAACTGTCATGTGGTACATCAACAAGCAAGGGGGAACTCATTCTTATCCACTATGCAGGCAAGCAATGATTTTGTGGGAGACTGCTCTCAGTTTACAGCTAAATCTTCAGGCAAGGTTTCTGCCGGGAGCACAGAACTCCTTAGCAGATGTGTTGAGCAGACGAATTATGGATCCCCACGAGTGGAAATTGGATCCTCATGTATTTCAGAAATTGACAGTGTCATGGGGAACTCCAGACATAGATCTGTTCGCTTCTCCACTAAACTACCAGCTGCCAAAGTTTTGCACAAAAAGGTTTCATCCCACAGCTTGGAAAGTGGATGCTCTTTCTTTCAATTGGAGCAATCTTCATGTGTATGCCTTTCCACCTCTGCCTCTCCTCCCAAAGGTTCTCCTAAAGGTCAGACAGGACAAGCCAAAGATGATTTTAATAGCTCCAGATTGGCCTTGACAGCACTGGTACCCTTTACTGAGAAGTCTGGTACGGGAGCCTCCATGGCCTTTGCCTTCGATTCCACACCTACTGTCTCAGGAGAACAGTCATTTACTCAATGTCAAACTTCACTCTCTTCACCTAACAGCCTGGCATATTCTGTTTTGAACCCTGGAGGGTCTCAACTTCCACAGCAAGTTTTGAATGTTATTTTGGAAGCCAGGAGGCCTAGTACAAGGAAAGTGTACGCAGATAAATGGAAGAGATTTTTATTTTGGAGTGCAGCAAAGGAATTTGATGTTTCTGAGCCTAATTTAAGTGTGGCTCTTCAATATCTTACTGAGTTACTGGACAAAGGTTTGTCCTTCTCTTCTATTAAGGTTCATGCTGCAGCAATTTTGGCTCACTATGACTGTGACCCACCATTGTTTTCTCATCCTTTGTTCAAGCAATTTCTTAGAGGGGCAAAGAATTTAAGACCCCCACGTAGAGCTCCTACTCCTGCTTGGGATCTCAATTTTGTGTTGGAGAAACTCACTCTACAACCTTTTGAGCCTGCAGCTACTGCCGAGTTGAAATATTTATCATGGAAGACTGCTTTTTTGTTGGCCATTACCTCTGCAAGAAGGGTTTCTGAATTACAGGCCCTTATGTCAGTTGAGCCTTTCTTAATTTTCCATAAGGATAGGGTATCTTTGCGTACTAATCCTTCCTTTATGCCTAAAGTGGTTTCTAGTGTGGCTTTAAACCAAACTATTCATTTGCCTACTTTTTATGCAAACCCCCAAAATAAAGGGGAAAAGATTTTGCACACTTTAGATGTACACAAGCAGTTGCGATATTATTTGAGCAGAACTAAAGGGTTCAGGCAGTCTCAGCAGTTATTTGTTTCTTTTGCTTTGAGTTCTCAGGGCAAGCCTGTGTCAAAACAAACTATTTCTAAGTGGATTGGGTTTTGTATTGCTTTCTGTTATTCCCATCATGGTAAGGAGATTCCAGCTGGGATTAGGCCTCATTCCACTAGGGCTACTGCCACTTCGACAGCTTTTTAAGGGGTGGCAACTAAAGATATTTTGGAGGCAGCTACTTGGAGTTCAGTGCATACTTTCTCTAAGCATTATCACCTTCCACTTTACTCTAAATCTAGGGCTGGTTTTGCCACTGCTATTTTACAGGGCATTTTGGCAGCTCCTGCTACTTTATAGTCTTGCCATCCTCCCTTACCTCTGCTTTGGGATTCTACCCAAGTGTAAGGACTGCAGCAATGTGAGATGAAGAACATAGTACAGTTTTGTACCTACCATAAATGTAGATGTTCGAAGATCCACATTGCTGCAGTCCAATTTACCCTCCCTCCTTCCCCTCTGTAGTTAGAGGCGGTTGTGTGGGTTGGGTTGTACATATTGTGTATATTGTATATATTGTACATATTATTGGTGCAAGGGTGGTTGGTTGGTTGTTTGCTGTCTTTTGGTTTTGACCTTTCTTTTTGGGGTCTTCTGACATCTGGGGCAAGAAAAGACTGAGGATATGACGTCGGTCATGCGCATTTGTACCCTGACGTCCTGATGTCAGTCTTATGTGCCTTGACCGACGTCAGCCTTATACTTTGATATTCGGGCCGACCGAGGACAGCGGACTACCCTAGTGTAAGGACTGCAGCAATGTGGATCTTCGAACATCTACATTTATGGTAGGTACAAAACTGTACTTTGTCAAGTCCCATGTATGCTGTGTTCCTGTCTTTGGAGAGTGAGGTTTTTACCTGTGCAGCCGTGATTACTTTGCATTCTTCCGGTATAGAGATGGGCCCTTTAGGGTGTGAGAGGGGGGGTAAACTTAGCACTGAACTTATCTGCCAGGATGATGGCAATATCAGTTGGTTCTGTATATTTGGTGCCATTGTGCTGTAACTCAGAGCAGATCTGAGTGTTGCCATTGAGATTCTTGACATAACTATAGAATGCTTTGTGGTTGTCTTTAGAATCAGTGGCGATTTTGTTTTCATAACTAGCTTTGGAGTATTTTATGAGGAATCTCAGCTTCTTACTGAGGCTGACCAGGGAGTACCTCCAATCATGGGATTTTACTCTTTTTTGCAACAGTTTCTTTCTTCTGTTGTAGAGTTTGTTTATGGCAGAAAACCACCAGATTGGCTTCCTTTTTTTGGAGGATAGCATCTTGGTTCTGTTAGGGATAGCACGATCCATGCACTCGTGTAAGTACTTATAAAGTGCATTTGTGTAGGATTCAGCAGTCATTCCTCTATTGTCCATCTGCATGGCTGTCATGAAGTTTGCCACTTCTGTCTTAAGAAGCATAAACTTGGCTTTGGAGAATTTTTTTTTATGGTTGTTTTCCTAATGGGGGGTGGGAGCAGGATATGGATGTCTAGGGTGATTAGCTTGTGGTCAGATCTGACCACCAAGGAATTGATGCCCATGTTGGTGATGACCAGGTCTAGGATATTGCTGCCCCTGTTGGGCATGTGGATAAGTTGATCCAAGGCATTGGAATTGATGAATTCCAGAAAACGTTGAGCAAAAGAGTTGATACATGAGTAGTTTTCCCAGTTAATGGTGGGGTAGTTGAAATCACCCATTATTAGGGTGCGGGATTGTACCCTAATATTTTCCAGTGTATCAAGAAAACAGGAGTGGGAATCCTGGGGCATGGTGGGGGGTCTGTAGCCAGCTACAGTCTGGATTGCGGTCTTGCCCAGAGTTAGCAGAACTTGGATAATCTCAGATGCATTATGCTGAGCAACTAGCTTGGAGTTGTGGATATCCTTAATGAATATGGACACACCTCCCCCTTTAGTGTTTCAGTCTGGGTTAGGTGGCCGAAAGGTGTGGTATGAATTATAGTCTGGTAATGCAGGGGTGCTCTCTGGATCTTTGAACCAGGTCTCTTGTCACTGCACAGATGTCGATGTTCTCCATTTTAAGGAGTGCCTCGAGTGAGTGCATTTTGATGTTTAGACTTCTAGCATTGAGTAGCATTACCATCAGATTTTGCTTGCTTGTACCTGTTATGGTGGTAAATTTGTCATTTGAACCTTGCCTAAAAAAGGCACTATAGGGGTGGCAAGAGCCTTTGCCAGTATCCAGAATCCCAAGGGCAATAGGTGCAGGCCATCTCTGGCAAAGCATCGTGGTCTGTTGATCATGTCATCCCAGGCAGACAGATACTGGATTCCCTTAAGATGACACCAGAAGCTTAGCCAATTGTTGAAGTCAATCATTTTGTCCTTGTACTGTGGTATCATTCTGGGTGATGGCAGGATGCTACTCAGGGCTAGGGTCATACCTGAATAGGCTACGAGATCGGAGAGCTCCTCCAAGTCTCTTTTTATGTAGTCCAGGGAGGTACATCTTAGGTCATTCACACCAACATGGACAATGACAGAGTCATATTTGTACTTGTTGTAGAGTGACCTGAGTGTGTGCGTTATATGGTGGATCCTGGCACCTGACAGGCAGCTGACAGTAACTTTCTCCTTGTTTAGCCTTGTGAGTGGAACATCAGTGTGCCTGACTATAGAGTCACCTATGACTAGAGTGTTGGGTATGTTATGCCTTGTGGGCTGTAGTTGAGTGGCTCACTGAGTATGGGGGCTATGTGTCATTTGGGTTGTGTTGGGAGGTGAAGGTTGCTTGCATTTCTGTTTTGGAGGTCTCGGTTGTTTGGACAGATTTTTGTTGAGAGCCTGCGCGAATGTAGGTGTGTGATTTGTGCTTCTGTGTGTGTGTTTTGGTGGTGTAGGTTTTGAGGGACTACGATGAGTGTGGTGTGGTGCAAGTGTTTACCTTCTCCTCTTGACTGTCTAGTCCAGTCTTCGGTGAAGAGAGCTTTGCTTCCAGTTTGGCTGTATAAGTGCATCTCTCACAGGTCGTAGTGTTGGGTGGTAGGAGGAGAGGGTTGTCTGTGTACATGAGGCAATTGCTGCATTGCCCCAAGATGCCCAGATTCATCAGGTAGACAGGAGAAAACACCAGGAGCTGACCTTTAGACATGCCTGGATAATTGCTTATTTATTAAGTACTAAAAACTGTTTTCCCCTAGTCAAGTGAGGAAAGTTGAGTGCTGTAATAATTTGTAGCTTATTTACTGCTTACAATGAGTTCTGAACAAGTGCTGAGTTCAACAAAACAGATTTGAGTGCTAAAACTAAAAAGTTGGCTAGTTGCAAGGGAAAATTTGAAGAGCAGACTTTATAGTGCCAGGAATAGTTTAACCCTAATTAAGCAGTGTGGGGGAGGAGCTCAGGAGCTTACAAACAGTCCTGGATACAGCAAATCTGTATCTGGACTAGACTTGTTACAGAAAAGGGGGAAACAAGCTTAGAATTTTTTTTTCAGTAAAGTGGAAATGGAGAAAGCTGGAACAGAAGTTAATTCAAGGTTAAGAATCTGAGTGGGTAGGCCTTCACAAATGTTCTCTATTAGATTGAATGAACTAATGACACTAGACTGGGAGGAGTGTCACAGATCAAATATGCAGTATGGGTGGGCAACTGCAAAGCCAGCAAGTATAAGAACACCACAACACTAGAGAGGGTGGGTGGGAAACGTATTACAGCTCCTAGCTGTAGCCACTAAATGAAAGTTTTAACCAGATCAAGGAGCAAGCAGACTCTAGAGAATGCTTTTTACTGCAAACAGACTAGACTAGAACACAGAAACCTCAAAAAGTCAAAAATGCACAAAAAAGCTCGGATAGAGCACTCACAAACAGAAAATACAACTCTCAATATGAAAAAGCAGTTTATAGTTAAGTAATTCAGTACACATGCAATTAGAGTAATGAAACAGTCTCTAGCAATAGAAAATACAGTTAAAGCAGTATAAAACAGTACATAAATGCAGTGAAACAGTAAAAAAGCTTTATAAAAGTGCAAAATGTAGTAGATTAACTGTATAGCACAATTATAAGCATTTCAGAAGTGCAGTTCAATGAAATAAGTGTAAGAAATAACTTATTCTGCTCTTGGAATCTTAAGGAATTTCTCCTTAGTTTCAGTAATGAAATACCATCCACAGCCTAGTAAATACAAGCACAACCTTTTCCAGACACAGGGTTTATATACCGGTAAGGATGGAAGAGTTAGAAGGTCAAATTACTACTCAGTCCTATTAGCCCCTGCTATTACCCAATCACTCGTACTACAGAACGTCGGGAGACCCTGTTACTCTCAATAATAATGAAGACAGACTATCAGCAGAAAATGGCTGCCAGAAACACAGGAAACTGAAAAAAACTACCAGGCCTCGACAACAGTAGGCCTCGTATCAAGATTATGCCACCTGAGCAGAACACAAAAACCTCACTTTAAATGCATAGAAAGAACACTCACAAAGAGAAAATACAAGTCTCAATATGAAAAAGCAGTTTACAATTTAGTAATTAAATAAAAATGCAATTATAGTAATGCACACAATTACAGCTCCTAGCTGTAGCCACTAAATGAAAGTTTTAAACAGCTCAAGGAGCAAGCAGACTCTAGAGAATGCTTTTAACTGCAAACAGACTAGACTAGGACACAGAAACCTTAAAAAGTCAAAAATGCACATAAAAGCTTGGATAGAGCACTCACAAACAGAAAATACAACTCTCAGTATGAAAAAGAAGTTTATAGTTAAGTAATTCAGTAAACATGCAATTAAAGTAATGAAACAGTATCTAGCAATGAAAAATACAGTTAAAACAGTACATAAATGCAATGAAACAGTAAAAAAAGCTTTATAACAGTGCAAAATGTTGTGGATTAACTGTATAGCACAATTGTAAGTGTTTCAGAAGCGCAGTTCAATGAAATAAGTGTAAGAAATAACTTATCCTGCTCTTGGAATCTTAAGGAATTTCTCCTTAGTTTCAGTAATGAAATACCATCCACAGCCTGATAAATATGGGAATCAGTAAAAAAATGCAGCTAAAAGAACATTCAGAGACTTAGACCTTCTAGGAGTCTGGTAGCCCCCACTCCCCAGACTGTATAAATGAAATCAGGGAGCTCCCTTAATCATCCTTGACTGTGTGCGGGCCCCACAAAAGCTGTTGCTGGTTAGGAAAAATTAGGAGAAAAAATGTGTTAATTCTCTGATTATGCTCTTCAACCTGAGAAGAGATATGATATGACCCTGTTAGGATAAAGCTGATAATGGCATCTGCTCTCAGCTGCACCCACGCTGAAACCAGCCCTGCTCAGATGTTTGTGTAAAGAAAGCTGCTGTAGGTTATGTGTGTGTTGGGGGGGGGGGGGTTGTGGTTATTACTTCTTTAATATTCTTCACAGACAAACCTTAGGAGGTCATTATAGCTTGTGTTTGGGCTGAGGACAGTGTGATCATTGTTTCTTTTGCTTTTCTCACAGACATCAGAGGAATACAAATAAGGTTACAATAGCCTGTATAGGGGGAGGGTACTGTCTAGGAACAAGAAAGTAGAATACATTACTGTCATCATTATTTTCTTCACTTTCCACACAATCCCACATCAGGCACGTGTGCAGGTGGCTGCCTTTGAGGGTTAGAGGTCAGACGTGAGGAGTCATAAGTCACTTGAAATACATGACTGTGGCAGTTTGAACCTTTGCTTTCATCCCAATCTCACACCTGAGGGGTGCATAGGCAGTGACTGTCTTGTTGGGGAGTTTATGGAGGCAGAAAGTATTCCCAGATATGTCTTGTGTATCCCCACAACAACTGGCTTGTTAGTTTATTATGAGCTACTATTTTGCCAGCTTTGAACTTTAACCTTGGGTATAACTTATGTCTTCCTTGAAAGAAAAACAAAACAAGTAAGACTGAAAAGTTTTTCTTACTCATGATTTTTGTTTAGGCCACAAATGGGTTAAAAGGCTGGAAAATGTTCTACAGTGTATCACAGAGCATCTACACCCAATGGTTTCTTGAGCCCCTGGCATATTTCAGTTATTTCTTAAATGGTTATTACTGTGCTGTCTTGGTCAGGAGATGTGTGTTGAAAGAATGCAAGGAAAACTAAAACTGAACAGCAACAGTGAATTTCTTTCCTTAATTATAATTTCTGTTCAAGCCATCACTGGATTAAAATATTGTGTAAAAAGAAAAAAAACTGAAAATGCAATTCAGAGCATATAGGAAGTTATGGCTTATTGAAAAAGCTAAACAGTAAGGCAAAATGAGAGAAAAGGAAGAAAAAATAATCTGCAAGGTATGGGGAGCCCAAGATGGGGTGAAACAGAGGGGAGGACTGGAGAGTGTGTGTGTTTGTGTGTGTGTGTGTGTGTGTGTGTGTGTGTGTGTGTGTGTGTGTGCGTGTGTGCGTGTGTGTGTGTGTGTGTGTGTGTGTGTGTGTGTGTGTGTGTGTGTGGGCTGAAACTTTAGTCCTAGTGCACCATTTCACCCAAGTCCAGACCTGTATATGGAATTGTTGTAATGTGTCATTGTTGTAACTAAATTCCAGTAACTGCAAACATCCCTTTATGAGATGGGCCAATATAATGTGGTACACAGGCCTGTTGTAATGTAACAGCATTGTAGCTACAGGTCAGTCTGTTCATACTATACCTAAAAGTTTGTAGCATGAACTAAAAGGTTGCTTAGAAGAGGTGTCAGTGACAGGGTGGTACTAAGACTGGAAGTGTTTGCTGGGGGCCCGCAAGATTCTAACCCCGGCTCTGCATGTAGCAAACAAACTCACATTCTCTAACTCTTATTTCTTACTTCAGTTAGACATCCACTAACAGACTCTCATGGCTCCTGACTACTGGTAAAGAATAAATGATTAATATATGGCATGCTTTCCCTGAATCGCACTACCATCTGAATCTGTCATCTCTAACTGATAAGTCAGCTTGTTCGTCTTTGATAAGACTAAATGTGTTAAATATCACTGTTGTGTCATGGCCAGAAGAAATGGGGCTAGTTGTACATCAGTTTTATTAGCCATGCCCAATGTAACATAGGAAATGACATTTTTGTTCTGCCAGTTTTCATCAGTAAACAAAAATATTGGTGGATTTAGTGACAGAATTACTGTCATGATGAAGAAAATGTGCTACTTCAGAGTTTAATAGTGGCAGTAGCTTTATTTGCTCAAAAGCCCAGTGTTCCACAACTGTAGAATAAGGTGCATAATGGTGTAAATACTAGAGTGCTTATGGTGGTCAGTGCTTTTGTGTGTGTGTGTGTGTGTGTGTTAATGACCGTGCTCAGTTTGTGTTGGAATTTTATGGTGTCTTTGTCATTTCATTACTCATTGTCTATAGACTGGAAATCAAAATCTATCTTTTTATTGTACCTGGTTGCCTAGTGGAAGTCATAAGTATAATTTTCTGTATTTTTAATTTTTCCATCAGTTGCAAACGTGGTGAGGGAAGTGATTTTATGTCTTTCTCCTCTTCACTTCTGCACACTGTAAGCAAATTAGGTCCATTTTGAGCAGCAGGACTGCCAACAGTCTGCTCTGATTTACTTGTAGACCCCATGTAATATCATTTGGGCTATCTTCTGTATGTAGCTGACCACTATGTAGGCATTACACTAAAGACACACAGGAGATCCATATGAATGTGTCTGAAACTTTTAAGTGAAATAGCAGGCAAGAGATGAAGAAGGAAGACCATGTGATACGCTACATGGATTGAGTCACTTAACCTTGTATGCATTGAGTGTTTAAAAAGATACCAAATGTATACATACACACAAAAATTCTCACCTCCTCCTCCTGCCAGAATATCACATAGAAAACTGATAACATTTTAACTAAGTGTGTTTAAGACTATCTAGTTTGCAAATGCATAGTCTGGCCTACTACCTGACCCAACCTTTACAAGCCTGACAACCATAGCTCTCAACATGCTAAGGGGCCAATGTGGAGCACAGACCATAGCAATGTGTGACAAACTGTCAAAATGTGGAACACCCTATTTTCACACTGCATGAACACCATACCTTGACCATGGCCATGGCATTTCAACCAAATTATAGAAGCAGACACATACTCGCGCACACACACACACACACACACACACACACACACACACACACACACACACACACTCGCTGTTGTCATACACACACACACACGCACACACACATACACACACACACACACATACACACACACACACACACACACACACACACACACACACACACACACACACACACACACACACTCACTCTTGTCTTATGTCTCAACTGCCCAGAATTTTGCAGAATGCCCAAATTTTTGCCTCATATTTTTGGTCTGTTCTTCATAAGATATGTAGTTTTCTGGCAAACCACAGAGGAATGAAATAATAAGGTAATGACAGAAATTTGAATTTCAGACATTATATCCTTCAGAATATGTATAGTAACACAAAGCCAGCCTGTTATTCTAGGAACTTTCGAAGTTTATAAGAGCAGTATTTAAAATTGGTTCCTTTTTTGGGCCTTTGTCACCCCAATAATTAAGGCTATATCCAGATTTCTTGTGCAGAGAAGTTGAGAGCTATGTCACTCACACACACACACACACACACACACACACACACACACACACACACACACACACACACACACACAGATATTCACCTATGTCATACATCTCAACTGCCCAGAATTTTGCAGAATGCCCAAATTTTTTGCCTCACATTTTTGGTCTGTGCCTCATAAAACATGTAGCTTTCTGGCAAGTCACAGAGGAATAAAATAAGATGATAGAAATTTCAGTTTCAGACATCATACCCTTCAGATCATGTATGGTAACACAAAACCTGTTATTCTAGCAACTTGCTGAGTTTATAAGCGCAGTATCTAAAAATTGTCCCTATTTTTGTGGTTTTGCTATTGGCTTTGTCCAGATTTCTTATTCTAGGAGATTGAGAGGTATCCATTTAAACAGAGAGAAAAAAATAAAACAGAAGCAAAACAGTATCAAAGTAAATAACTGCAATACCAGAAGTTACAAAGGTTCCTTTAAACTGCTGATGTTGCAGTTATTTACTTTGGTATTGTGCTTCAATTTTATTTTTTCTTTCTCTCTTTAAATGCATTTTCCACAACCATTTCTACACAAATGGTAACGTATTTGGGATCTCTCGATCAGTTATTTGGTTGGTTGGCATACTGCAATGGTGATTGGTTGTAATTGCAGAACATGAGCCAATCAAAAACTGTGTAGCACAGCCAATGCTCTTCAATGCAGAACAGCAGAGTAGGTATTTGATTGGTTTGTATAACACAATGCCGATTAGCAGTAATTGTGGTATACATACCAATCAAAAGCCGTGTAGCGGAGCCAAAGCTGCTCACTGCAGAACAGCAGAACAGTGAGTTCACTTATGGTCGAATGTGGAGCATTCTGCATAATCTGGAGCACTTGGCTGCTCAGCTGACAACTAACTGATTTACCACAAAACTGCAGTGCTTCTTCAGGCATGGTCAGTGAGAAGGGGAAACAGAAAGGCAGTGCTGTGGGATTGAGGAGGTTTACAAACCAGATTCTGTAAAATGTTTGAGAAGGTCATAGGGATAAAGGCAGGATAGGTCTGACTGATAGTCTATGGGATTCATACCAAGTACTGATAGAGCAAGTGCCATTTTTGTGGCCAGAGTGGA
Organism: Protopterus annectens; assembly: GCF_019279795.1. NCBI lineage: Eukaryota > Metazoa > Chordata > Ceratodontiformes > Protopteridae > Protopterus > Protopterus annectens. The sequence goes on along the minus strand of NC_056735.1, from coordinate 1,367,616,883 downwards.
CTGGGGATGGTGTGTTATTCTGGTAGCACCTTTATAATATGAAAGTGTATTTTGGACTTTTGACTAGAACTTTGAATAGTGGGTCACTTTCAGGAGAGGAAGCAGCAATATCTCCTGCTAAGGTAAGTTTTCAACACTTTGGGATTGTCTGTGAATCCATCTCAAGCCAACACAATATGCAATAACTGGTCAGAAGTAAGTACCAAGAAACTGTTCAAAATTAAGTCAACATGGCTGAAAATTTACAAGAGTCTTGTTTACCTAGCCCCTTTCAAAGATGAATCAGAGCTGGAAAGAGGAACTGGGAGTTTCTTGTAGAGAAATTCATTTGGAAAGAATATTGGTTTTAAGGTGTCAGTTTTTCACTGTACCTACTCTGTCATTTACATACTTCAGAAAAAGAAGCACGTGACATACTCCACAAGTAAGCTTCACATTCACGGAACAGCCAGGTTTCAGTAACATGGAGGCTGTGCCTAGCTTCATGACTGAGCTACCTCCATATGATCTTGGAATGATATTTGCTATGAAATAAAGAGAGGGAACCAGATATTTATCTTTGGGGATCATCCACATTGTTCTACTATTTCAGAAGATAATCAGCAATGACTTCGATAGGTAATCTTGATAACCACTATAGTAATTTTTTACTCTTATTTTATTTACTTATTTTCCCCTTTCTGTAGTAAAATACCTGTACATGAAAATACATTCATCAGATCTAAATGACTAGAGGTCCTACACTCAACATGACTGGTTTTGAAGTATATTTTTGCATTGCTGAGACAATTAACGTAAGCAATAGAAACTGTTTCATTTTTATAATGTATAAAGAGGGATATACATATGTACAAACATACATGCATACATACATACAAATACACACTGAGCAGAGTGGAGGAGGGGCGTTGACTACATCTCAGAGCTGAGATATATAAGTATCCTGTTTTTTGGATTATTTATACTGATTATTGTTTCTAGCAATTTATATATAGCACTTTTTATTGCCTGCTGCATAATTTTTAGTGTATTTTATTGCTATTAACTAATCTGCACGGGTAACTAATTTGTTTGCAGTTAAAAGCATTTTGTAGAGTCTCTTTACTCCTTTATCTGTTTAAAAACTAACATTTTGTGGCTTTCTGTAGTGTTCACTGTCTGTAGGCTAATAGCCTTAGTATCTGCACAGGCAACTGATTTGTTTCCACTTAAAATTATTCTGTAGAGTCTCTTTGCTCCTTTATCTGTTTAAAAACTTTAATTTTGTGACTTTCTGTAGTGTTTACTCTCTGTAGGCTAATAGATTTAGTATTGGTCCCCACCCTCCCTGTTCGTGTCTTGTTGTTATACTTGGTGGCTTTGCAGTTGCCCACCCCTACTATAAATCTGATCTGGGACACTCCTCCCAGTCCAGTGTCATTATCTCATTCTACCCAAGACAGAGAGAACATTTGAGAAGGCCTTCTGTTTCTCCTTTTTCCCTTTCAAAAAAAAAAAAATGCCTGAATCTCCTTGTGCTCTGATTGTGCTTCTCAAACATTTTGGAAATATATAGTATATTTTAGAGCATTTATTATAACTGTAATTGCCTTAATATTTCTACAACTCAAGTGCTCTAGGTTGCACTGCATCCAAATTGTTTGTGTGTTTTAGCTGATTTTCTGTATATATGGATTTCTCTGTATATGTAGACTAGTTACTTATTCTGCTGTATTATTGCCTCTTAAATCTTTTTTCAGTTGTGCACTTGCCTTGCTTCATTTAAAAAGTTTTAAATTGCAAATTTTGTAGAGTTTAATAACATTTACTGTTTAGGACTACACACTCAAGTGTGTTAGCCTTTTAATGTGTTTATTTACTGTATTATTGCATTGTTTAGCCTGTTTCAACAAAAAAATACTATCTTGTTTGCTAATTTTCCACCTTTCCTAAACAGTCCATATCTCAGGCTTTGCTTGTCTGAGGACTTTTATTTTCTGTGTTTAGAGCTATCCAGACCTTGCTGTGGTAGACGGAAGTCCTACTGCTTACCAGTGGGAGTGGTGAGCATTGTACTGCCTATCTAACGCTAGAGGAGTGTTTTCCAGCTCTGAAATTGTAATTTTATTAGCCTTTTTGGGCTGACTTTTATCCCTTTCAACTTTCTGGCTTAAAAACGCGTGTGTTTGGCCATTTTTCGCATCGTGCAGCACTGCGAGGCTACAGTTAAACTATTCCAGGTGCCAGAAAGTCTGCTCTTCAAACTCTCCCTTAGAACTAGCTGGTTTCTCAATAGTAGCACTAAAGTCTGAACCCCTGCGACTAGCACTTGCTCTAGAACCTGCTGGAAAGCACTAGGAAGCCTGAAACTGATACAAGCACTCAACTCTCCTTGTCAGTAAGGAGAAATTAATTGTAGGCACTAAACAGCCTATAATTGCAAAGTATCTTGCGAAGGTAAGGGAAAACAGCTCTTAAACTTTACAAAAAAAGCACCTAAACAGGCATGTCCAAGGGTCAGCTTCCGGTGATTTCTCCTGTCCACCTGGTGAAACTGGGCATACCGGGGCAATGCGGCAACTGCCTCGTGTACACAGACAATCCTCTCCTCCTACCACTCAACACTACAACCTGCGAGAGATGCACTTACATAGCCAAACTGGAAGCAAGCTCTCTCCGGCCAAGATTGTGCTAGATAGCCAAGAGGAGAAGGTTAACACCTGCACTACACCTCTAGCAACTCATAGCCCTTCAAAACCCACACCATCAACACCCACACATAGCAACACTAAACCCACATATGCGGAGGCCCTTAACATTAACCTGCCCAAGCAACAAGGACCTTCGAATCTGAAACGCGAACAAACACCAGTCACAACCAAAGTGACACATAGCTCACAACACCAGTGTGCCACCCAACAACAGCCAATAAGGCAAGACAATGTACCCAACACTTTAGTCATAGGTGACTCTATAGTCAGGCACACTGATGTTCCACTCACCAGGCTGAACAAGGAGAAAATTACAGTCAGCTGTCTTTCGGGTACCAGGATCCGCCACATAAAGCATGCACTCAAGTCACTCCACAACAAGTACAAATACGACTCTGTCATTGTCCATGCTGGAGTGAATGACTTGAGACGTACCTCCCTGGACTACATGAAAAGAGACATGGAAGAGCTCTTGGATCATGTGGCCCAGGCAGGCATGACCCTAGCCCTGAGTAGCATCCTGCCTTCGCCCAGAATGATACCACAGTATAAGGACAAAATGATTGACTTCAACAATTGGCTAAGCTTCTGGTGTTATTCAAAGGGGTTCCAGTATTTGTCTGCCTGGGAAGACATGATCGACAAACCATGATGCTTTGCCAGAGATGGTCTGCACCTGTCACCCCTGGGATTCAGGTTACTGGCTAAAGCTCTTGCCACCACTATAGTGCCCTTTTTAGGCAAGGTTCAAAGGATTAAACCACCACTGTAACAGATACAATCTTGCAAAATCTGAAGGTAATGCTACTCAGTGCTAGAAGTCTAAACCTCAAAATGCACTATCTCGAGGCACTCCTAAAAATGGAGAACATTGATATCTGTGCAGTAACTGAGACCTGGTTCAAGACTCCAGAGAGCACCCCTGCAATACCAGGCTACAACTCTTACCACACTTTTCGGCCACAAAACCAAAACCGAAACATTAAAGGTGGAGGAGTGTCCATATTCACCAAGGATATTCACACCTCCAGGCTAGTTGCCCAACACAATGCATCTGAAATTCTCCAGGTGCAACTAACACTAGGTAAGACTGCAATCCAAATTGTAGCTTGCTACAGATCCCCCACTATGGCCCAAGATTCTCACTACACCTTTCTAAACATACTGGGGAATATTAAGGTACAACCAAACCCCCTAATACTGGGTGATTTCAACTACCCTGCCATTAACTGGGAAAACTACTGGGGTACCAACTTCTTTTCCCAATGGTTTTTGGAATTCATAAATTCCAACGCCCTGGATCAGTTAATCCATTGTCCCACCAGGGGCTCCAATATCCTAGACCTGGTCATTACCAACATGGGAGATAGATACTCCACACCAGTGGTCATCCCTCATTGGTCAGGTCTGACGATAAGCAAATCACCCTTGACATCCACATCCTACCCCCAGTAAGGAAACCTCCTTAAAAAACTTCTCCAGAGCCAACTTCATGCTACTGAAGTCAGAAGTGACAAACGTCACAACACCCATGCAGACAGGATCTGAAAGTTCGACTGCAGAATCCTACACTAAGGCACTGTACGAGCACATCCACTCCTGCATGAATTGTGCCATCTCAAATAGAACCAAGATGCTCTTCTCCAAAAAAAGGAAGCCAATCTGGTGGTCCCCTGCTATAAACAAACTAAACAACAGAAGGAAGAAACTGTTGCAGAAAAGAGAAAAATCCCAGGATGCAAAAAACTCCAGCCTCAGTAAGAAGCTGAGATCCCTCATAAAATCCTCAAAAGCTAGTTACGAAAATAAAATTGCCAAAGATTCCAAAGACAGCTACAAGGCATTCTATAGTTATGTCAAGAATCTAAATGGCAATGCTCAGATCTGCTCTGAGCTACAACAGAATGGCATTAAATATACTGATCCAAAGGATATTGCCAATATCCTGGCAGATCGATTTAGTGCTAACTTCACCCCCTTCTCACCTCCTAAAGGGTCCATCGCAATACCAAAAGATTGCCAAATTCCGGTAATCACGGCCACACAGGTAGAAACCGCACTCTCCAAAGCTAAGAATACAGCATCCATGGGACCAGATGACATCCCAGGCTGTGTACTTCATGAACTATAAAATGAATTGGCACCTCACCTAAGTGTCATGTTTAATCGTAGCCTCACCTCAGGCTTCATGCCCACTGAGTGGCGCACAGCTACAGTTATCCCACTCCACAAGGGGGGATCTGCTTTGGATCCCAGGAACTACTGTCCCATCAGTCTGACAAGCCTGATCTGCAAGGGCATGGAACGCATTATCATGGAACTTATAAACAAAGACATTGGAAACCTTCAAACACTGGACCCCACCCAGTTTGGGTTTGTGAAGGGCCGATCTTGTCTCCGGAATCTGATTGACTTCTTCGAATCAGTCTCCAGAGCTGTGGACGAGGGTAAGGCAGTCCACGCAGCCTATCTGGACCTCGCCAAGGCCTTCAACATCATCCCCCACTCTGGAATCATAGATAAACTTACTAAGCTGGGCATAAATCCCTACGTCACTCGATGGGTTGCCAACTGGCTTACTGACAGAACCCAGACTGTAAAAGTAGCCGACTCCAAATCCAGCTCCAGACAAGTGACAAGTGGAGTACCTCAGGGTTCAGTCCTGGGACCACTCTTGTTTGGCATCTACTTTTCTGAAGTACAGGCCAACACTAAGGGACCCTGGCTAACAAAGTTCATAGATGACTGCAAACTGGGAGCCATTATTGAATCCCCAAATGATGTGGATATTCTACAAAAGGGCCTTACAGAAACAGATGCCTGGTGCCAGAGCCATGGGCTCAAGCTTAATGCCAAGAAATGTATAGTTATCCCCTTTGGAAAAAAACATGTACCCATGAATTACCACATAGGTGGCAAGACACTAAACATCGAAAGTGTGATGAGAGACTTAGGGACACAGGTGGACAGTGGTCTCGCTTTCGATAACCACATCGCCACAACAGTCAGGAAATCCTTCTATGTGGCACACCTCATCACTAATGGCTTTTCATCCAGAAAAAAGGAGGTCATTGTCCCACTGTACTCATCCCTCATTAGACCCATTATAGAGTATAATGCCCCCTTTGGTATGTACCTCACAAGACATCTACTACTGCTGGAAAGGCCACAGAAATACCTCACTAAAAGAATCACAGGCCTAAAGCAGATGCCATATGCTGACCGTCTAAAACAACTCAAGCTATACTTTGTGGCATATCGTCTACTCAGAGACGATCTCTGCTTAACATACAAGGCCATGTCAAACCCTGAGATGTTGGACATGCTCCACTTAAAGAAATCCCAATCCCTCAGAGCCACACACTCCAAGGATCTAAACCTTGTCATCACAATGAACAAAACATGCTGGAGGGATAGGTTCCTGACCCAGAGACTTCCCATACTCTGGAATAGACTGCCCGTACATGTCAAGCAGAGAGCCTTATTGGCCCTCTTCAAAAGGAACCTTGATGATTGAATGGGAGATAGGAAATTCACCCCGGGGATTATATCAGTCACCCTGCAAGACAGGGGTCCAGAGAAATAAATATTGTGGGAAGAAATATCCAGGGAATTATTATGGCTAGGCTTGCATAGGCCCTAGGGCCGATAGCCTAGTACCAACCTATGAACCTATTTCAAGCGCAGGCATTAATGCCCTTCTAGCCTGCCAATGTACTAAAACACTTGTTCCTATAAAAAGATCCAGGCTTTTCCTAAAATTATCTAGATTAGTACTTGCTTTAATGTAATTTGATAGTGTGTTCCATGCATCAGTTGCTCTCTCTCTCTCTCTCTCTCTCTCAGAGAACCAATTAGAACACTTCTCATTCCTATAGAATCTCCTACATAGGTTGTCTGATGATTCTCTACTACTTTTTGATAACCCCAAACATTCCCAGAGGTAGCTGTCTCTAAATGTCCTACATACCTGAATTAGATCTCCTCTTAGATATCTATAAGAAACATTGTATAAGTTCAGATATTTTAGTCTATCATAATAACTTAAATTTTCACATCCATGGATGCTCTTGGTATATTTCCATTGTTATGTTTCTAGTTTACTCATGCTTGTTTTCTTATAAGATTTCCATATTGTTATTTCATACTCAAGTTTGGGTCTAATGTAACTAACACACAGTGACTTCATCATTTCTGATTTCCTTGATTTCATAAATCATTTTATACAACCTGTAGTTCTGTAACTGCCATTAACCAATTGGTTGATATGATTAGAAATACTCAAAGCTGGATCTACCTGTATACCCAGGTCCTTAATTGAATCTACAGTTTTAATCGCTGTGTGTTGTACGAAATATTCACCTTTCAGTTTTTATCTCCCAAATCACATATGCTTAGTTTTTGATGTATTTATCAGCACAGTATTCCCCTGTGCCAAAAATGGTCAATTTAGTGAAGTTCTTTTGCAGACATGCCTTTTCTGTAACACATGTAATCTGTTTACCTAATTTCAGGTTATCTACATACAGACTGTAGAACACATCAGATGAAAAAGCTAAGTCTAAAAGATACAATCTCAACAAGTAAGGGTCTAGGACAGAGCCTTGTGGGACACCCTGACTGTAACCAAGAACTTCACCTGTCCAGTTGCTGTATGATACTTGCCATGTCCAATTTGTAAGCCATGCAGCTAGCCATCTTCTCAAGAGCACATTAATATCTAGTTGTTCTAATTTATTGATCAGTATTTTGTGTATAACCCTGTCAAATACTGAAGTTAAATCTATATAATTACATCATAGCACAATTTTCCATTCATAGGTGTTATTACATTGTTATTGAACATCATATTACAGATGGTAATAGATCCATTTTCAACATATGCATGCTGATGTATGGTTTCAAGTCCCATCCTATCCAGTTATGACAGTAACTTATCCAGTATTACCGCCTCCATTATTTTTCTACAACGTGAAAGCAGACTTAAGGGTCTGTATAATTGTGGATTTGTCCTACTCCCCTTTCCCTTAAAGACAGGTTTAATATGCGCATCTCTGCAATCTTGAGGAATCTCCCCATATTTATATGACCTAGTAAGTAGTAGATATAATGGTGATACACTGTTGGAAACTCCTGGTGTTCTGGCTGCAATGTGATTCTCAAACAATCTGGAAATATATCACTGACTAATAAGTGTATTTCTTGGCATTTTAACCTTTCAGAGTTCTGCATTGTCTTAATTTTGCCTGACTGAATTATTTTATATATCTTCTGGCATTGTTTTCTGTTTCTCATCTGCCCTGAAACAGTTTTTTTTCTCTTCTCCCCGCCCTATTTTTGTGGTGGTGTTATAGTTGGTAGCTTTGCACTTACCCGCCCTACTGTAAATTTGATCTGGGACACCCCTCCCAGTCTGGTGGTCACTCTACTTAATACAGAGAGAACATTTGAGAAGGCCAACCCACTTAGGTTCTTAACCTTGAATTTTTCTTCTGCTCCTTCTTCCTGTCTCCTTTCACTTTACTAAAAAAAGAAAGAAAAAAATTGCACTTTATTTTGCTTTTGCCTCTTCCTAAAAGTGCTCAGTTGTACTTATTCTGCTCCATTTATTACTGCTTGGTAGTAGCCTGATTAAATTGTAATTGTTACTCTGTCTTTTGGTTTAAGCACTTGGGCTCCAGACCAGTTGTTTTACATTAAGAAGGTTTGTGGTCTGCACTGTTGTAGCAGGACAGGTAGCTTACATCCTTCTAAGTTAGGAATTGCTTATTGAAGGCTCAGTGTCTGTTATTCAAAAAGTGTATTAGTTCTGGTTAAAGCACTTGGGCTTCAGGACAGTTATTTTTCATTAAGAAGGTTTGTGGTCTGCACTCTTGTGGGAGGAAAGGCTAGATTCTGCCCTTCTAAGCTGGGAATTTCTGGTTAAAGGCTTATTGTGCCTGCTTATCTGAACTGTTTCTTTCTGAAATTGGTATGCCTTGGTTGCTGCAGCATAGACTAGATTCAGGCATTCTGAATCTAGTTTTGTTTGTATAACTTGAGGACTAATCCAAGCCATCTCTTTTGGAGAATGTTCCTCTGCACCCTAGTGGCAGGAGTGTGCAGTTAGAACTTGTCTGATTGAAGACTGCTGGAACAAGGCTCAGTTTTGAGCTTTTTACTGGTTAATTGGGTAATTTGTTTAAATCAATTTGTTCATTTTCTATTATTATATTAAAAAAATTGCACTTTATTCATCTGCTTTTACTGTATTTGTGTTTTTTCCTACTTTATTAGATTTGATTGAAGACTGCTGGAACGGGGCTCAGTTTTAGCTTTTTATTGGTTAATTTGTTTAAATCAGTTTGCTCATTTGCTACTGTTATATAATATATATATATATATATATATATATATATATATATGAGTACACTTTATGCATCGCCGCTTAGCTAGAGTTAAACTATTCCCGGTGCCGTAGCTTAGCTATGGTTAAACTGTTTCCACTGCCATAAAGTCTGCTCCTCAAATTTTCCCTTAGAACTAGCCAGTTTTTTAGTTTTAGCACTAAAATCTGTTTCTTTGAGTTCAACGCTTGTTCAGAACTCGTAAGCACTAAATAAGCTACAAATTACTACAGCACTCAACTTTCTTCACTTGTCAAGAGGAAAACAGTTTTTAATAAAAAAGCACCTATCCAGGCATGTCTAAGGTTCAGCTCCCAGTGTTTTCTCCTGTCTACCTGATGAATCTGGGCATTTTGGGGCAATGCAGATATTGCCTCATGTACACAGATAACCCTCTCCTCCTACCACCCAACACTACAACCTGTGAGGGATGCACTTATATAGCCAAACTGGAAGCAAAGCTCTCTTCACCCAAGACTGGACTAGACAGTTAAGAGGAGAAGGTAAATACTTGCACCACACCACACTCATCACATAGTCCCTCAAAACTTACACCACCAAAACACACACATAGAAACACGAAACACACACCTACATTCGCGGAGGTTCTCAGTAAAAATCTGCTTAAGCAACAGAGACCTCCAAAGCAGAAACGGAAGCAACCTACACCCCCCCCCCAACACAACCCAAATGACACATAGCCTACAAACTCAGTGTGCCACCCAACCACAGCCCATAAGGCATAACAATGTACTCAACACTCTAGTCATAGGTGACTCTATAGTCAGGCACACTGATGTTCCACTCACCAGGCTAAACAAGGAGAAAGTTACTGTCAGCTGCCTGTCAGGTGCCAGGATCCGCCACATAACGCACACACTCAGGTCACTCCACAACAAGTACAAATATGACTCTGTCATTGTCCATGTTGGTGTGAATGACCTGAGACGTACCTCTCTGGACTACATCAAAAGAGACATGGAGAAGCTCTCCGATCTTGTAGCCCAGGCAGGTATGACCCTAGCCCTGTGTAGCATCTTGCCATCACCCAGAATGATACCACAGTACAAGGACAAAATGATTGACTTCAACAGTTAGCTAAGCTTTTGGTGTCATTCTGAGGGGATCCAGTATCTGTCTGCCTGGGATGACATGATTGACAGACCACGATGCTTTGCCAGAGATGGCCTGCACCTGTTGCCCTTGGGATTCCGGATACTGGCTAAGGCTCTTGCCTTTTGTAGGCAAGGTTCAAATGACAAATTCACCACCTTAACAGGTATAAGCAAGCATAATCTGAGGGCAATGCTACTCAATGCTAGAAGTCTAAACCTCAAAATGCATTCACTCGCGGCACTCCTTAAAATAGAGAACATCGACATCTGTGCAGTGACAGAGACCTGGTTCAAGGCTCCAGCGAGCACCCCTGCATTACCAGGCTATAATTCATACCACACCTTTCGGCCACCTAACCTAGACCAAAACAGTAAAGGTGGAGGCGTGTCCATATTCATTAAGGATATCCACACCTCCAGGCTAGTTGCTCAGCATAATGCATCCGAGATTATCCAAGTGCAACTAACTCTGGGCAAGACCGCAATCCAAATTGTAACTTGCTACAGATCCCCCACCATGCCCCAGGATTCCCACTCCTCATTTCTTCATACACTGGAAAATATTAGGGTACATCCCAACACCCTAATAATGGGTGATTTCAACTACCCCACCTCTTTTGCTCAACGTTTTCTGGAATTCATAAATTGCAATGCCTTGGATCAACATATCCACACCTGCACCAGGGGCAGCAATATCCTAGACCTGGTCAATACCAACATGGGTGACCGGTGTTCCACACCAGAGGTCATTTCCTCGTTGGTCAGATCCGACCACAAGCTAATCACCCTAGACATCCACATCCCGCCCCCACCCCACCCCCATTAAGGAAACCACTGTAAAAATTTTCTCCAAAGCCAACTTCATGCTTCTTAAGACAGAAGTGGCAAACTTCACGACACCCATGACTGCTGAATCCTACAGAAATGCACTTACACAAGTGCATGTATTGTGCTATCCCTAACAGAACCAAGATGCTATCCCCCCAAAAAAGGAAGCCAATCTGGTGGTCCCTTGCCATAAACAAACTCTACAACAGAAGAAAGAAACTGTTGCAAAAAAGAAAAAAATTCCATGATTGGAGGAACTCCCTGGTCAGCCTCAGTAAGAAGCTGAGATCCCTCATAAAATCCTCCAAAGCTAGTTATGAAAACAAAATTGCCACTGATTCTAAAGACAACCACAAAGCATTCTATAGCTATGTCAAGAATCACAAAGGCAACACTCAGATCTGCTCTGAGTTACAGCACAATGGCACTAAATATACAGAACCAACTGATATTGCTAACATCCTGGCAGATAGGTTCAATGCTAACTTTACCCCCTCTCATCCCCTAAAGGGCCAATCTCTATACCGGAAGAATGCAAAGTTCCTGTAGTCACAGCTGCACAGGTAAAAACCACACTTTCCAAAGGCAAGAACACAGCATCCATGGGACCTGACAACATCCCAGGCTGCATTCTACATGAACTGCAAAATGAACTGGCACCCCACCTAAGCACCATGTTCAATCATAGCCTCACCTCAGGCTTTGTGCTCACTGAATGGTGCACAACAACGGTTATCCCACTCCACAAAGGGGGAGCCACCATGGACCCCGGGAGCTACCTCCCCATTAGCCTAACGAGCCTGATCTGCAAGGCCATGGAACGCATAATCATGGATCTTATACACAAAGACATTGGTAATCTCCAGACTCTAGACCCCACCCAGTTTGGGTTTGTAAAAGGCAGATCATGTCTCCTAAACCTAATAGATGTCTTTGAAGCAGTCACCAAAGCCATAGACGAGAGTAAGGTGGTTCACACAGCCTATCTAGATCTCGCCAAGGCTTTTGACAGCATCCCCCACTCTGGAATTATAGATAAACTCACTAAACTAGGTATAAATCCCTATGTCACAAGATGGGTTGCCAACTGGCTCACTGACAGAACCCACAGTGTGAAAGTAGCAGACTCCAAATCCGACTTCAGACTAGTGACAAGTGGAGTACCACAGGGTTCAGTCCTGGGTCTGCTCATGTTTGGTATCTACTTTTTCTGAAGTACAGGCTAACACAGAAGGTCTTTGGCTAATGAAGTTCGCAAATGACTGCAAACTAGGAGTCATAATCAAAACGCCTAATAATGTGGACATCCTACAAAAGAGCCTCACGGAGACAGATGCCTGGTGTCAAAACCATGGCCTCAAGCTCAATGCCAAAAAGTGCATTGTCATCCCTTTTGGTAAAAACTCTGTACCCATGAGCTACCACATAGGTGATAGTCTGCTTAACACCAAAAGTGTGATAAGAGACCTTGGGACACAGGTGGACAGTAGTCTGTCCTTTGATAATCACATCGCCACAGTAGTCAGGAAATCCTTCTACGTGGCACACTTTATCACAAAAAGTTTCTCATCCAAGTAAAAAGAGGTAATTTTTCCCCTCTACTCATCACTCATTAGACCCATTATAGAGTACAATGCCCCTTTTGGTATGTACCTCACAAGACATCTACAACAACTGGAAAGGCTGCAGAAATACCTCACAAAGAGGATTACCAGCCTCAAACAGATGCCCTACGCAGACCGTCTCATAAAACTCCAGCTTTACTCCGTTGCATATCGCCTACTCAGAGACGATCTCTGCCTAACATACAAAGCTATGTCAAACCCAGAGCTATTGGACATGCTCCACTTAAAGAAACCCCAATCCCTCCAAGCTACACGTTCTAGTGACCTAAACCTTGTCACTACAATAAACAGAACGTGCTGGAGGGATAGATTTCAATATTGTCACATGCTTTTCTATCAGCACGCCCTTATAAACATTAATCTTATGCTTTTATATGGAGTTTTATATGTTTATATATGTTTATTTTGCTTGTATGTATATTATGTGATGGATATTTTATTAATATACTTTGACCTAAGAATAGTTTATATATTTTTATACATTATATTTTATTTTATGTGATATAACATGTGACAATATTGAAATAGTTTTGACTGGCTGACTTTTATAGGCATCCTTATTTAAATGGAGTGTCTTTGAATGTAATTGTTTTGAAGTCTGAAGAAGCGTTGATAGAACGTGAAAGCGCTTACTTATACTGCAGTTAATAAACAGTTTTACACCGGCTGTGGTGAGCCTCATCTGTTTTGCTTTTCTCTACTGTAAGTTCTTGCTTAAGTATTTTCAGGTCATTATTACTAATTCTGTCTCCTCCCGGTGCTTTGTTTGGATCCAGTTTCTGCAGTTCTTTTTCAATATAATCTAATTTGATTCCAGTATCTGTGGTTATCTGGATGTCACTAGGACAACATATCACCATCTTTGTTGAGCCAAACTGTTTTGCATAAGATTTTGTAAATGTATCTATAATCTGTTGTGTCTAAGAATAAATTTTAAAATCTACACACAATTTATCAGTTTGTATGTCTTTACTCCTTCTACATCTTACGTATCTATACATTTTCTTCAAATTTTTGTGATCTTGCCTCACACTGTGCTAAATTTCTTTGTGATATAATTGTTTATTTCAAGCACAATTTTTATCTGTAGTTATTAGGTAAAAGGATAAGGAATTCATGAGGACTCTTGCTCAGTTGCCCTGTCTGGTTACGTAACTTGCTCAAATTCGCAAAATAGGGAATTGGAGGATGAAGAAATCAAACCTTGGACTACAGGATGCAGCATATTAACAGCTCATAGCCTTAATCCTCTGCACTAACTGCCAAGTGGTTCTTCTCTTTGCATTTTTCCACATTTTATGTTAATATTTGACAGTGTACTTTATAGTGAGCTGACAGTTTAGGTTCACAGGAAAGCACTAAGCATGTAGCCTAACAGCCATCTAGAATCTTAGCCATGTCGCCTAAGTAGTAGTAGTAGTTGCCCCTGGTCAAGTGATCATTCCCACAAATCCCTGGCATAAATTTACAGTTCCCTATCAACTCATTAAGACTGATTTTGAAGGTGAGTAAGGGATTGCAATGGTTCATGTGTAGTGGGAGTCTTTTCTAGACTAATGAGATTCATTCGGTTAGAAACATGTCATGCTAGCAGTGGTTGTTAATCCTATAACACAGAGGTAAAAGACTTTAAGTTGGGTGTTTTTTAGACTATGAAGGTACATGAGTTTAAGTGCAGTGGGACCTTTCATTGCATGAAAAGCCAAAGAGGACACCCATGGGAGTTTGTGTGAGCCAAAGTAGAAGGACTTTTCAGTCTGGCTGGATAGCTTAGGTTGCCTAATCTAAAGACCATTTTGTTATGAATCTTTTTTTTTTGTCAAGTTGATCCAGGTGCTACATCCCAGAAGAGGCATTGCATTTAAGATTGGTCTAATTAGGAATAAATATAGTGAGAGCAAAGCCTCTTTAGAACTTGATGATTGTAACTCAACAGATACATTATGTATACTGAAAGATGTTCTAACTACAGGCAAAACATGGTAGGCAAAAGAAATCCCACTGTCCACACAGGCACCCAAGTCCCTGATAATTGCATGTTTTTTTTTTTTGGGGGGGGGCTTTCCACATATGTGGTATGATAGTGCATGGTAGCCTTAACAAAGCTAACTCTCAGTATTTTGTAGCATTTAAGGTGAATGTGTAGCTGTCACACCAGGCAATGGTCTAATCTACACACTGCTAGAGAATCTGAGTGACAGAAGGTTATTTGATAAGTGCACCCAATTTGCATTCATTCACAGATGTAGCCAGCTACAGTCCTTTAACATCTGACTTCACTTTTGGAAAGAAAATGCTATAGAGGAGGGGACCCAGGGCGAGGGATGGAACCTTTTGGAACATCACTATAAGAGCTGTCATCTACATTCATAGTATATGTTCTGCAAGTGAGCCAATTAGTTTATCCATAAGAGAACATATGGGGTTTTATTGGGTCTATATCAGAAGACTGACAGCTAAAAAGACAGAACACCCTTACTTCGACACTGCTTAACCGAAAGCAGGAAATGTCAAATGGTCAGAACAGTGATTTTTTTTCCCAGGGAAAAAATTGCTGGGCCTTTGTCGGGCATTTGCTGTTTCCTCCACTATAGTGCGATCTCAGAGTAGGTATATTTATTTTGTCTGTCGTCTTTTTTTTTTTTTTGGCCCAGCGATTATTTTTCCCTCGTACAAAAAAAATCGCTGTTCTGGCCGTTCAAAATTTCCTGCTTTTGGTTAAGCAGTGTTGAGGTAAGGGTGTTCAGTGTTTTTAGCTGTCGATGTTGTGATATAGACCTGGTCTTATTCAGTATGGAGACATAATAGATATGATGTCTGGATGGAATGGAAGACCTTTGCAAGATCAATGAAAGCAGTATATGGTCAGATCCTCACGTACACCTTTAGTGACCCTGTTAAAGAAATTGACCACAATGAGTAAACAAGACATGCCTTTTGTGTATCCAGAGTGGTTTGGAGCAAGAGTTTAGAGTTCACCTACATTACTATTAATTAGCTCACCAATGTTCTCTGTGGCTTTGCAGATGACAATAGTAAGTCCTAAGAGGTCTGCAGTTGTTCAGGTCAGTTCTGGAGCTGCCGTTGTACAGTGGTACTACTGTGGCTATTCTCCATGCTTTCAGGATGTAGCCTATGAAGAGTATCAAAGTGAAAAGGTTTAGGAGAGGTTGGATGAGGTGATGTCTAATGCTTGCTAGCAAACAGCCTGAAATATTAGTGGTGCCATGGAATTAGTGATTTGATTTTGGAGAGGGCAGAAAGAAGCTGATCTGAGATGATTCTAGAAGGAGTGGTATGGGTAGAAATATGGAGAACATTGGGGCAGTTGGGAGGGTATGACATTAGAGATGAATTTGCTCAGGAGGATATTTGCAATGGATTCAGGATCAATGTGGGATGTGGTGTGAGAAATATGTTTGTTGCAAAGCTAATATTAATTCAGAATTTCCCACTGTAACTAAAAAGGCCTTGTGTTCATCTTTACTGGAGTCTTTAATAACGTTGTACTCCCTGATCGTACATTGAACTCATTGCTTCCTTGTAGGGTATAATCATCAGGAAAGCAGAGTTTTTGTACATATTGTAAGGTTATATCAAAAATCAATGGCAAATCATTGAGAAATGAGGTCAGTAAATAATGGCAGACATCTGAATTTCACATGTCATATCCTTTAGTAAATTTATGGAAATGCTACGTCTGTTAATCTATCAACTTTCTAAATTTGTAAGTGCAGTATTTAAAAGGTGTCCCTATTTTTGGACCTATGTCCACCCTTTATTTATTGATTTGTCCTGATTTGCTACTCTAAGAGCTTGATAGGTATGTAGGGCACTATGGACATACAAACACACACACACATATATTTATGTGTATATATATATATATATATATATATATATATATATATATATATATATATATATATACATACAGAGAGAGAGAGAGAGCTATACCTGCTATGACAGCCCACTTCTGTCTCTAATCCAGGCTGGGATTTCATGATTACTAATGGCATTGATTGAATATATCCATTACCTGTTCGTGAGCATTCTGTCCATATTTCTGGTCTTTTATATAGTTCCGTGTAGACTCCTATACATGGAAAATTTCTGTGTACACTACCAACACAGACATGGAGTCTAAACAGTTGTGTTGAAGGGTGTTAGACCACTCCACAGTGTTGTTTCACTTCATTAGTATATATTTCGGCTACTTATACTGAAACTTACATTCCACAAAAGTTTCTGCCCGTGGATCATACCTCTCAACTGTACTGAATTCCTTGGAATTTCCCAGTTTTGAGGTTAAAATAATGGGGTGCCATGAATTCCCGAGTGTCTCCTTTAAATCGTGATTTTTTTTCTTTATTTACAATTTGTCATTAATGCTGACATTAGCATCGTGAGTTGTGAGAACATGCCTGATCCCTGACTGCGTGTCAGAGAGCTTTAAAAAAAGTTGTTTGTTGGAAGGGTAGTGCATCACATCTCCCAGAAAAATACTATCAGTGTTGTTCTCACTCCACACGAAAGATGACCTAGTTTGTGCAGGAAAACAGTATTTGCTTCTAGACAGAGTTTGTGCATTTAATTTCCAGGTAAGGTTTCTGTTTCTTTTCATGGTTTTGTGTGTGTGCGTGTGTGTGTGTGTGTGTGCGTGTGTGTGTGTGTGTGTGTGTGTGTGTGTGTGTGTGTGTGTGTGTGTGTGTGTGTGTGTGTGTGTAAAAAGATAGCAATAGAGTGTCTGTAAATGCACACACACACACACACACACACACACACACACACACACACACACACACACACACACACACACACACACACCAGATACTGCAAATCAGAAAAAAGTATGCATAATATATTTCTGGACTTTTATATACTTGCGTGTAGACTCCTATACATGGAAAATTTCTGTGTACACTACCAACACAGACATGGAGTCTACACAGTTGTGTTGAAGGGTGTTAGACCACTCCACAGTGTTGTTTCACTTCATTAGTATATATTTCAGCTACTTATACTGAAACTTACATTCCACAAAAGTTTCTGCCCGTGGATCATACATCTCAACCGTACTGAATTCCTTGGAATTTCCCAGTTTTGAGGTTAAAATAATGGGGTCCCATGAATTCCTGAGTGTCTCCTTTAAATCGTGATTTTTTTTCTTTATTTACAATTAGTCATTAATGCTGACATTAGCATCGTGAGTTGTGAGAACATGCCTGATCCCTGATTGCATGTCAGAGAGCTTTAAAAAAAGTTGTTTGTGGGAAGGGTAGTGCATCACATCTCCCAGAAAAATACTATCAGTGTTGTTCTCACTCCACACGAAAGATGACTTAATTTGTGCAGGAAAACAGTATTTGCTTCTAGACAGAGTTTGTGCATTTAATTTCTAGGTAAGGTTTCTGTTTCTTTTCATGGTTTGGTGTGTGTGTGTGTGTGTGTGTGTGTGTGTGTGTGTGTGTGTGTGTGTGTGTGTGTGTGTGTGTGTGTGTGTGTCTAAAAAAGATAGCAATAGAGTGTCTGTAAACGCACACACACACACACACACACACACACACACACACACACACACTTCATATACTGCAAATCAGAAAAAAGTATGCATAATATATAGGAGAATAACACCTGTGCTTTGTTACAGCTAAAAAACGTCTATGTTTAACTCAAATTATTGCATTCTAGAACTGAAATGACTATGGCAAGCGTGGGGAAATAATATGAAATTAAAGAATGTGTATTGATTGTTTTTTCTTTGAGAGGTTTGAATAATAAAATGGGAGATATATTCCTACTGCGGTGGTGGTGCTGCGGTAGCGTTGTCGCCTCACAGTAAGACGTTGTCCTGTTTGATTCTCAGCTAGAGCGTCTTCTGTGTGGAGACATGTGTGAATGGGTGTACCTTCGTTGAAGGTTGTATGTCAGGGCCGGCAACTCGGCACGTAAAAATCCACTGCCAATCATTAGCGGACCGGAGTTCCACTGTGGCGACCCCTAACTGGGAAAAGCCGAAAGACACAACAACATTCCTAATTGCATTAGGTACTTTATGCATAGATTCACTAAACACAATCCCATCAGGTTTAACTGAGATTTTCTAATGGAATTATGGGATGTTTTTCACCATTGAATGTACATTTTTGTAGTATATTTGTTCAGCCAAACAAAATAAATCATCTCAGTACTGATGTTTAAGTAAATCAATCACATGTTCATATTTTTCCATAAATTAATATAATTTCAGGTTGTGTAGCACACATCTTAATTAACCCTTTAATACACAGTTAATCTTGGAGTAGGTAGATCATATATATTCTGTTGTTTCAACTACTAGAGAATTAAAAAAACAAACAAACGTATTCCAATGATCCATGATAGACACAATTTGGACAGTGCTGACTAGAGTGTGTAACAAACGCCTACTACAGTATTATAGCTGAAACACAGTTATGTAGGCAGTAATAAAACAGTAAATATCACTGTGAGTTTTAATTTTAGATAATAAGAAAATTAGACTTTTCCTTTGGTGAGGAAGTGGACCGTTGCAACCAGTAACACAGCATTTCAGTAAAAATATCTTGTATGAACATCCGAAGAGGAGGTCACCCTACACCCCCTTCCCCCCCCACACACATTGTTGTTGAACAAGCCAGTAGCCCTTGATATTATTCCAGGTATGTGAAAAAGAAACAGTGCCTTCAGTCTTGGCTTTTGTGCACAAACATGAAATTATCACGTGCAACAAAGTGTAAGTAAAACAGAGGTGGGGGCATTGCTAAAATTTAGTTTTGGTTTTGCAATCTGGAGTACCATGAATTCGTTGTTCTTTTGGCGATTGTTTATATTAGAACAAACCAGGAGGCTCAGTAGGAAGCGCCACCCCCGGTATTACGTGGGCTGCCCTTATACTGCCAGACCTCTTATTTTCCAACTGTTTTTTTTTTTTTTTAAGAAAATTAAATTTATATTACAATAAGGAGTTGCAGGATGGCAGGCAGTGGCAGGTAGCATTGCACAGCATAGAGCAAGTTAACTTCTAAGTTCTGCAGTGTGCAGTCGAGTACAGGCTGAGGAGGGACAGACGAATCAGACATCAGACACCCGCCCACCAGTGTCTGTAGGATGAGGAAATTTACTTTTCCAGCCTGACCTCAAAGTAAGTAAAAAAGGAAACTAGCAAAGGAGCTTCGGGGGTGGGGGGCCTGACAAGAGTCCTTAAGCGACAAGAACCCTTAGAGAAAGTGACAAATCACCATGTTCAGTTCCTTTTATCCTGAATGTACCTCTCAACTGTACAGATTTTCACAGAATGTCCAGATTTTTGCCTCATATTTTTAGTCTGTTTTTTTTATAAAATTGTGGTTTTCTGGCAAATCATTGACAAGTCATTACAGAGTAAAGTCAGAAAATGATGACAGACATTTGAGTTTCAGACTTCATACTCTTCAGAAAATTCATGCTAAAACAAGCTGGTATTCTAGCCACGTTTTAAGCAATATTTAAAAATTGTCCCTATTTTGGGCTTTTGCCCCCTCTCCCATTATTTACAACTTTGTCCAGATTTCTTGCTGTAAAAGTTTGACAGGTATTGTATTATCCTGATCCACATATTTACTAGCAGCCTGTGCAGACGTTCAAGTATCCAGCCAAAACTGTAACTACTGACAACTAGATGAAGAAAAGAAGAAAATACATGTTTATGGATTTTTTTTTGTGTGTGTATGAATGGAGTAGTGCGACAGAAAATGGTGACTAGATTTTTTTTAATGAAATAATGTGTGGCAATGGTGTGTGTGGTTTGTTTCAGTTCTTCTGTTTCTGTTTGTATCAGTTACCAGAAAGCACTGACATACTAACTACTGAAGTCAAATTCAAAATAGTGAAGGCTACAAAACTAAAGTAAGACACAAACAAACAAAAAAAAAAATGTTTTGTGGGTGGGAGCTGACTCTCCCAGTTGAAGGAGCTTGACCCCCCCCCCCCCGATCCCTGCATCTGTTTTCCAGTAATCCATTTTATCTCTAGTGTTTTGGGGATACCGAAGCTTATTTCAGCAGCTAGTAAGTCCACGGCATGGAAACTCATTCTGGAAAGGGTGCCACTCTACTGCAGAATGCACAAATATGCACTCACACACTACACACCATCCACAAGCAATATGGACCATGCCATTTCTACAAGTATCTGGCTTTCATAGGCAGGAGGAAACTTAAGTACCCAGAAAAAAAAAACATGTAGACACAGGGAGAACATCTAGACTGCACCATGAAGGCACCCCAGCTAAGAATTGAACCTGAGAACCCTCTTCAGCGAAGCAGCATCAGTACTTTCTGCACCAATGCACCATCCTACCTAAAGAACTTCTTTACTGAAATGTACTAACTCAATAGGGAAAGGCCAAATACCCTCACAAGTATAACCCTGTCCCTGCTCCTTGTTTGTAGACAGTGCTTTGTTGGAACAAAAACAGATCAAAATCACTAAAACAAATAAAAGTAAACTCCTAAGCAGAAATTAAATAAATCAAGTAAAATACAGCCAAGCATATAGTAATAGACTATGCCAGCATAAAAAATCAGTAGCATTAACAAACATTTGCAAAACTTGAGATGAACAGGACTGCAATATTTATAGTTCATTAGTAAAGTGTTATTCAGCAATTCAATGCACTATTTCCCTTGAGATATAGCATCCTTAGAGCTCATTACACTTAGGGTTGAAGGAAGTACAACACCCTTCACTGTTTTCTTTATGTGCTTTATTAATTTAGCAGAATATTGATTAGTTTTCCTCATAAATTGGTTATAAAGTGATGCCTGGTACAAGGTCTTCCTTATAACCCAAGCATTTGGCCTCAAATACATTAAACCAGCTGCTGTGCCAATGGACTGACAGTAAAGTTTAATTTGAAGAAGAAGGCTGTTGAAAGGTTTATAAAGTGTTGGAGGATGCGTTTGTCTGAGTCCAGCTTTATTGTAAGGAAGTCAGATGACAAATATTTCACAAACTCCTTTGCAGATATGCATGCATGTTTGGGTGGAGGGCTGTGTATTCTTTGCATTGTGTACAGTCCCATAACACATTACATTAACATAAACTGGGTAGAGGGTTATTGTGCATTCTTTGCATTGTGTACAGTTCTATAACACACATTACATTTACATCAACATTCTGTTTCACAATGCAGAATAGCAAAATAGGAATTGCAGACCAGCAAGCAGACTGTCTGGAGGAAATCCAGTCAGACATTTTCTTTATTACCATATGAATATTTGACAGGCTTTTCTGTTCAGAGACCACTTGCCCCTCTTACATTAATGATGGTAGCAGTTAATTTTATTTTATAAAAGAAAATTACATTTTAGTTTTATGCAAGTTCAAAGTTTGATACTATCTCAAATATTAATATAAATGGAACACTACTGTTCTGGTTATATTTTCTGTTAAATATTTTCCCTGTTCTTCAGTTTGCATTTGAATGTTGGTATTCCACAATTCCACTGGGGCAGGTGGGAGTTACATAATTATGTATGTAAATTTTATGTTAATTGGCATCCAGATTTTTGGCCATTTGTACCTACTTTTCATGATTGAGAGGTATGGTGTGAATGCATGTGATTGTGTGCTGCTACACGGAGTTTACTGAATCTAAAACTTGCTCCACCCATGTTCGCATTGCATCTCGCCACAATGCGCACACGGAAGAATGACTGTGATAGCTGTATTGAATTCCCCGTAGACTTTAAGATATGCTTAAAAACTCATACATACGTTATCATGTGCAGTAGGAATGGAGCACCAGCAGTAATTAAACTACACTGTATACTACGTACTGTCATAACTACATTATGATTGTCCATTATCTTTATTAGATAAATGTATCCTAATTTAGCAGAATTAATTTAGGCATGTTAATAAGAGCCTAAGTGAATATTTTAAGTTAAGCTCCACCCCCTTGCATAGCAGATAGAATTAACTCTGTCATTTTGTTTTCTGCAGGTCAGCGGAAGTGTAATGAGCATCTACAGTGGTGATTTTGGGAATGTGGACATCAAAGGGACAATTCAGTTCACCATTGACTATGTGGAGCAGCTGAAGGAATTTCATATATTTATTGCACAGTGCAGAGACTTGGCAGCAGCTGATGTGAAGAAGCAACGCTCAGATCCGTTAGTATACCTTATGTAGATTCTTCCATTAAAATCACTGTATTTAAATTATTGTCATTCTGGTTACTGTACAAGCTTCCATATTGTGATAGCTGAAAAAATAGCAAAGTGTGAAAGAATGGCCTAAGGCAGGCAAATACAAAAAAAATAAAGAAATAAATAAACACAGGGAGCTTATTTTCTTAAATGACAAACTCCTTTATTTAACAAAATACTGCTAAGTGCTTTTATTCCTTTGCAGATGAAGTTCTTCAGATTAGTATTAGCAAAAACAGTAGAAAGTAATCATATGCACATTTAACAACTGCTCAATCAAAGGATGTATAACTGGTGTGTGTGTGTGTGTGTGTGTGTGTGTGTGTGTGTGTGTGTGTGTGTGTGTGTGTGTGTGTGTGTGCACGTGTGTGTGTGTGTGCATGCGTGTGTGCATGTGTGTGTGTGTGTGTGAGTGTGTGTGTGTGTGTGTGTGTGTGTGTGTGTGCGTGTCCTGCAGTGAACTAGCATTGACTGCAGCAGTACACAATCCATACATGTACAATCATAGTACTGTGGCACATATTTTCTAATTTACAAAAGAATTTCTTTTCCTTTGCCTACAACTTGGGATTGCATTATGTATTGTCTGAGCCCCGTGTTTACTTTGTACTTGTACAGAATTCTAAGACCTTAAGCAGCCATTGCTCTGGCTAAATACCTCGTAACTTTTAATCTGTCAAACTGCATGAGGTATGGCTTTTGTTTTAGGCCACCCCACCCGCATATGTAAACAGGATTCTGAAAGCCATGATTATGTACTGCTTTGAAAAGATTTTTTTGCTGAACTGTATCACTATCAGCGTAAGTTAGAAATGCAGCTTTCAATGTGTTGTTATTTCTCGTCCTCTAACCTATCTTCCTTTCTCTTACAAAGTTTATTTTATTCTGTTTCTCTCCATTTCTTTTAATATTACATGCAATAGCACAGCAACCTGCACACATCCCACTGGCAAGACCTGTTGGATCCCCACAGGTGGCAGCAGCACCTCAACTACCACCACCACCATCAGAAGCACACAACATATCTGGGTCCCAGCCTGACTACAGTTACCTTCACACCTCCTGCACTACCTGCACCACCTATGTCAGGTCCCCTGCACTGGATGCTGCTCCATTGGTAATCATGGGTAAAACAGTGATTTGAAGTGGTACCTTTGTCACCCATCTGGAACTGGCAGAGCTTGTGGTGGATGTAATCAACAGGAAGTTGGATGACTGCATCGACTAAATGGAGAGTGTGCTGTGGTAACTTGCTGAGTTGTATCCCTGCCCAGCGCTAGCTTGACCTTGTGAGCCAGGACCCAGTGTGACAGTACCCAGGGTGATGAGAAATTTCTCATTGGGTCTTATCTGACAGAGACTGCATCGGCAAATACCCAGTCCTATCCCCCAACCTGATGTCACCCTTCCTATTGTAGTCATGCCAACTCCTGTTGGTTTTACAATCCTGCCCTCACCAATTTCTTCCCTTTGTCTGATATCTCCTTCATCATCATGTTTCCCCTCCCTCACTTTGTTACTTCACACCCTGCTAGTCATGTCTGTCTTGCTCTGCTACCTAATTTGTCCCTCTTACTTTCCTCTAACTTCCCTTACCTCCTTCCCCAACTGTCTCTTCTTTTCATAAAAGAAAAATGGGTCTTAAAGTCTTTCAGCCTTTCCTGGTTAGGGGTCACCACAGAGGAACTCTGGTCCGCTAATGATTGGCAGTGATTTTTTATGGTGCCGAGTTGCCAGCTCGATGCCCAACCTTCAAAAAAGGCACACCCATTCACACACGCACCTACCTGCATGTCTTTTTTATGTCACTCGACCGCGGGGAGGACATACACACTCTACACAGAAGGCGCTCCAGCCGAGAATCGAATGAGAGAACCTCTTGCTGTAAGGCGACAATGCTAACCACTGCACCACTGCGGCTTTTCCTGGGTGCCTGTCCCAAAAAAAGATTTACCTCCTACCCCACCTCCATCCTGCTCAACTTTCATTTCAACACCTTTTCTTGTATTCTCTTCTTGTGTCCCCTTTTCATGTCTTTTCCTATGCTCCCATTTCCAACCTTTAATCTGGTCAAAAAATAGATAAAGGCACCCCACACATGCCCATATATCATCTCTAAATCACTTACCTTTTATGTGACTGGTTGCAAAAAGCACAGTCAATGGCCATGTACAACTGATGAAAATGGCCCCTCGCATTGTATAACAATGAAGTCTAATCAGTTTCATGCGGTACATGAAGTGGAATTGGCTGCCATCGGTTGCACAAATGAGCTGAGTGTCAGTCCACAGCAGTTGGCAAATACAAAGTGGGGTAATAGGGTAAAGCATGACCTTTCTGTCTGACTGCTTCCATCACTCAGATTGTTAATACAAAGTAGGGTGAAGCATGACCTTTCTGTCTGACTGCTTCCATCACTCAGATTGTTAATAAAGTGAAGCATAGAGTGTCATTAAACACAATAGGGGGTTCAGACCCCCTTGGAGTTGTATAATGTTCTTGATCATTTTGCTTCCATTATTTAAA